>NC_092875.1:15000-180000 GCF_028372415.1 Notamacropus eugenii
AGGTGGGGCCCCCACCTTCTACTAGGACAGAGATAAGTCCTGAACCTGTGATTTCACTAATATAAGGAATTTCCTGCTGAGAACTCTCAACTAAGGTAGGAGAGTACCTTCTCTGCAGCGTATGTTCCTTTTTGAAATAATATTTTCTTTTCTCTCAAATACATGCAAAAGAATTTGACTATTTTTTTAAGTTTTGACTTCCAAATTCTATCCCTCCCTTCATCTCAAAGATGGTGGACATTCTGAAATAGGTTATAGGTGTGCAATCATGAAAAATATTTCCATATTAGTTATTTTATGCGAGAAGACTCAAATAGAAACGAAGGAAGGAAGCAAAGAAAAAACACATGAAAGAAGCAATGAAGCAAGGAAGGACAGAAGCAAGGAAAGATGCACTTTGTAGTTTTCAAAATGATGCTGAGAAATGCTGAGATGCTCAGTCACCCAACTAGTTTGAGTCTGAAACAGAACGAAACTCAATTGTTTTAATCTTTCTATTCTGAGTGCTTAATGATTGAATTTGAAGATCTGTGACTTGTTCTGCTTTAAAACTCCTAGGCTTTAAATAAAAGGAATCAGAATGGTGACAGGTGACTGGGCAGATGCAAGATGGTAGAGTAGAAGAATGAACCTGCTGTAACTCTCCCCTGTAGATCATAAAATACCTTTACAACATGACTCTAAACAAATTCTGGAGCAGCAGAAGCCACAAAATGACAGAGTGAAACAGATTTCAGGTGGAAGTCAAACTGAAAGGGTGACAGCAAGGGTGCTTAGTACCAGACTCAGAGTAGAGAGCAGCCTAGCATGGGTGGGGTGGCACAGAGAGGACTGAGGCAGAATTCAGGGTGCTGAATCATGGGTAACTGCTTTGGTATTCCAGATTTCTCAACCCACAAATGCTAAAGACTGGTTCAGAAGTTAGTAAGAAAGCTCTTTCATCTGGGTGAGAGAGAAGCATGGTCAGGCCATAACCACAGCCCCAAGGCAGCTGCAGCCACTGCAGCAGTAGCATCCACTTTGGGAGCCCTAGGCCTAATGATCCTGGGGCAATCCAGTGGTTGAACTAGGTCTAATTCCTGAGTGGACATCCCGGAGTGATGAGGAGTGCTGACTTGACAAAGCTGGTGGCAGAGGTGGAGAGGGAAACCTGCTTGCTGTTCCATGGCTGAAAAGAGTGTATTTGGCAGCTCTCAGACCAGAGAACAGGCTAGGAGAGGAGTAAACTCCTCTTCCTTGATTGTGCCACCTTGCAGGAACTGAGAATTTGCAGATCTCTAGAGATATCTCAGAGAACAGCTGCACAAAACCTCTGAAGTCTAGGGTAGTATACCTTCCACACAGCAAAGGACTCAAAAGTCAAGTAACTGCTGGGAAAATTCTCCAAATGGGGAAAAATGAGACTACATAATGTTACATTCTTTGTGGGAAATGGTATTTTTTTCCATCCTTTTGGATGAGGAAGAGCAAAGTGTATATCAGAGGAAGACAGCAAGGACAAGGCTTTTACAGACAAAGCCTCCAAAAAAAGTGCAAGCATCTCAGGCCATGGAAGAGTTCAAAAGGGATTTTGATAATCAAGTAAGACAGGGAGAGGAAAAAAATGGGAAGAAAAATGAACCCAATGCAAGAAAATCATGAAAAGCGAGTCAACAGCTTGCTAAAGGAGACACAAAAATTGCTGAAGAAAATAACACCTTTCAAAATAAAATAAGCCAAATGACAAAAGAGGTCTAAAAAGCCAATGAGAAGCAGAATTTGTCAAATGGAAAAGGAGGTTCAAAATCTCACTGAAGAAAATATTACTGTAAAAACGGAAATGGAGCCAATGGAAGCTAATGATTGTACAAGCAACTAAGAAATTATAAAACAACACCAAAAGAATGAAAAAATGAAAGATAATGTGAAATATCTCATTGGCAAAAATGACTGACCTGGATAATAAATCCAAGAGAGTAATTTAAAAATTCTTCGTCTACCTGTAAACCATGATAAACAAAAAGAACCTGGACATCATCTTCCAAGAAATTAACAAGGAAAATTTTCCTGATATTCTAGAACCAGAGGGGTAAAATTTAAATGGAAAGAATTCACTCATGACTTCCTGAAAGACATCCCAAAAACAAAACTCCTAGGCATATTGTAGCCAAATTCCAGAGTTCCCAGATCAAGTAGAAAATATTACAAGCATTCAGAAAGAAACAATTCAAGTATTGTGGAAATACAATCAGGAAAACACAGGATTTAGAAGCTTCCATACGAAGTGATTAAAGGTTTTGGAATATGATATTCCAGTGGTCAAAGGAAATAGAATTGAAACCAAGAATCTCCTACCCAGCAAAACTGAGTATAATACTTCAGGGGAAAAAAAATAGAATTTCAAAGAAATACAGGACTTCCAAGCAGTCTTATTGACAAGACCACAACTGAATAGAAAATTTGACTTGCAAATACAAGAATCAGGACAAAAATGAAAAAGTAAACAGCAAAGAGAGGCCTTAAGGAACTTATTGAAATGAAGCAGTCACATTTCTACATCAAAAAATGTTATTTGTACCTGATGGGACCTTTTTCTGCATTAGGGCAGTTATAGGGAACACATATACATATATATTTACATATATACACACACACAAACATATACACACACACACATATTGTGTATATATGTATATGTAATCATATATACATATATCTATATGCACATATATGTATACATATATACATTTATATGTGTGTAAGTATGTATGGGTATGTAGGAATGTATGTATATGTATGTTATATATGTGTAGGTATGTATATGTACCTGGATTTGCTTGTGTGTGTGTATATACACATCCATGTATACATATGCATATATGTACATATACATAGAGCAAGGGCACAAGGTGAGGTGAATATGAAGGGAGAATATCTGAAAAAAAATTTACTGTTGAGTGGAATGTACTAGGAGTAAGAGAAAGGAGAATATAGCAAATCATCTCACATTAAAGAGACAATAGAGAGTTTTTACAGTGGAAGGGAAGAGGAAGAAGATGAAAGGAAACAAAAGAGCCTTACTCTCATGGGATTTGATTAAGGAGGGAATAACATGCACTCAATTGGATATAGAAATCTATTTCATCCTGAAGAAAGGAAGGGGAGAAGGGGATAGGAGAGGGTATATAATAGATGGGACTTCAAACTGAGGAAAGGGATATTCAGAAGCAAACATTTTCCTGGGAGGACAGGTTCAGGGAGAGAATGGAATAAGTGGAGGGCAATATAGACAGAGGGAAATGTGATTAGTCTTTCACAATATAACTGTCATGGAAGTGTGCATGGCTACACATGTATGACCTGTGTTGAATGGCTTGTTTTCTCAATGAGAGTGGGTGGTGGGTGAGGAAGGGAGAGAATGTGCAACTCAAAGTTTTATTAATGAATGTTAACAATTGTTTTACCACGCAACTGGAAAATAAGTACAGTGTATAAAAATGGTGTATAAAAATCTATTTTGCACTAAAGGAAAATAGAAGGGAGGAGGAAGGAAGAGGGTGGGGGTAATTGAGGGGATGATAGAGTGGAGGAAGGGTTGGATGAGCTGCATTCTATCCTGCTTTGGGGGGGTGTGGCAAGATAGGGAGGGAATTTTTCATTCAAATTTTTGTGACAGTGAATTTTGATACCTGAAAAATAAATTAATTATATATTAAGAAAAAACCAGAAACAAAAAAAAGAACAAAAAGATTGTTGACAGGCTAGTGAAGGCAATGGTCAAACAAAGTTTCTAGAATGAATTCGGAAGAGAAGGATCCCAAAGATTCACTGTGTATGACAATGATGACAATGATGATGACCACTAGCAACAACCTCAGAGTTGTCTTGAAGGGTCAAGGGTCATTTACTTTGCCCACCTTTTCCATCACTAAGTAGTTCAAAATCCATGTCTGAGAAATGGGTAATGGGAGTAGAAAATAGATAACTTTCAAGCAGCTTTGTGAACAAAGTATTGAACCAGGATGTTAACTCTAGAATAGACAAGCAGGTCTGAAAGACATTTGTATAAAAACTCAGCAAACACACAAATTTACTAAAAGTCAGTTAGAAGACTCTCCCTGACCTCAAAGACCTTCACCATAGAATCCCATCCCTTTCCATGGTCAGTTCACCTATAATAATAAAAGTTCTAAGACAGCAAATGTAGAAGAGAGACCTAGCATGTTCTGAGAGAGTCTACGCAAGAGAGATCATTTATTATGATAGAAGGTTCCTTAAAGGTCATTGAGTCCAGATTTGCTCAAGGCAGGAATTAGAGTAAGGAAGAAGATGACACAGCCAGGGTGCTGCTATTCTGGGAGAAGCTTCTGTAATCAAAGGGGTTATGGCAGTTAGATCTTGATCAGAGCTCAGGTCTTCCTGATTCCAGGTCCAGTGCTCTATCCATTTTGGCACCTAGTTAAAGTTGCTTTCTCACTACCTCATATCCCTAGTTCTTTGTACCACAAGCCAACTCATTCCTTAGAGCCTTAAGATCAGATTGTTGGTCTGTTCTGCTGAGTTCAAGTATAGGATCATAGATTTGGAGCTGGAAGGGACATAAGGTCATCATGACCAATCTACTTGTGTTCCATTTGGGGAAATGGAGGCCCTGAGAGGTGACACGATTCTTTCTGAGTCTAAAAGCTAATGTCTACGTCCACATTCATGTCACACTTTAAAAGCTCAATTTCTAGGCATATTCCAAGAATCTCTCTGATTCTTTTCTTTGTGCCCCCTCTCTTGAACTGGAAACTCATTCACCCATTCTCTGCACACATTCAATTCAGGGGAACTAGCATCTGGTGATGGGAATCATCACTTGCATTTTGTTCCTGATGTTTTGCCCCTTTCTTGCTCAAAGGGGAAAGATAAGGGGAAGATGAGAGTCTCAGCATTGTTCTACCTCTGTTTTTGGCTCATTCCCTTTCTTTCACCTGCCTGGAAATCTCTCCCTTCTCAAAAAATATTGAAGACCAATTTCAAAAGCAAATACCTAGACAATCATGCTCTTCATTCCCCAAACTTTGTAACTTTCATTAGATGTAGCTGGGCAGAATAAAGGGATACTCACCAAAACAGGTTTGGGTAGACTGTCATTCTCACAGATATTGGTTAGTGAAAGTCCAAAGAGCTGCCCTGGCATCGGTGGTGTTGGAGACACTGACTTATTGTCCAGCTGAGCATTGGAGCCTCAGCAAAAGGGCCAATTTATGAAACATCTCCTCTTTTTGAACATTTTCTGACTCAGATCTGAGGAACAATAAGATATTTAGTAGAATCGGTTCATTTCACTTAGACTCTATTGCCATTGTTAGCCTTTGGTATGGTCACTGTTGCATTAGCAGAGGGGGAAGAAAAACAACACACTATAATATGACCAGGTAAACTTTGGGATACAGCAACAGAATCTCTCAAACTCCCCTGTAACCAAGTTCACAAATATAGGAACAGATTTGAAATAGACCATCTTGTCATTCATGGCCACAGAACTTCAGAATTTCTTCACACACATTTGGGGTCTTTTGTCAGTTATACTTAGCCAAGAAGGAAATATGGCCTTGCTATGTCTCCTGAAGAACGTTTCTATTGGATTTCCAAAGATGGGAGAGAGTGAAGGGGAAGGGGGAGATGAAGAAGAAGAAAGCTTATTTACATGATTAAGTAACTTCTAAAAAAGATTTTCTAATCAACATGTTTCCCCACACTGCAGATGAAAAGGGACACAAAAAAAGAGTTAAAAAGCTGGTCCAGTGATTTACAGGAAAGGTACAGAACAATGAAGAAAAAGAAGGAAGGGAAAAGGTTTTATTTTTCTATGAAATATCCAGAAGAAATCTTTGCTCTTCCCTTCAATCTGCTTCATTATGGTAATCAACTCAGAAGAAGACATGGGAAAAGTCACAGAGTGTGTTAGAAATTCTGTGATTCCTTCTTTCCCTAACAAATCTCAGCGCAAGGCTTGCGTTTCCCTCTAAAGATAATTTCCAAAGCATGTTGCATGCTTACTTTTGATATTATTAAACCTTAAAGTGAAACAGTAAATATTGATAATTATTTCAGAGTGATTTTCAATGAACCTGATATTCTATACAGATGAAAGCAAAAGCATATGAACTATCATTGGGGCTCTTTGGCTTTAGATTTGATCTGCTTCATCATGGAATGCCAGATTTAGAGTTGGAAGGGGATTTGCATAGATGTCATGAAGTCTAGTTTACATGGGGAAACTGAGAGTTTAAGGGACTTTGAGAGAATGACTTAGCAATTAAGTATCTGAGGCAGGATTCATGGATTTATCTATTGCACTATACTGCTGTGAGAGCTGCGATGCACATTGATCTATTTATTTCTTCAAGTTTCCAAAGAACTTTCATCACACTCTTGCAAAATAGATACTTAATTATCACCCTCATTTTTCAGTTGGAAACTGAACTTCATTATTCACTTGAATTGCCCAAGGTCACACATACTTGGAAGAAGCAGGATTTTTACAATAAGACTCGGCTAACCACAAATCCAGATTTCTGTCTATGTTTTAGATTAAGGCATCAAATTTGTAGATTCTGTTGGGAGGAAAATGATATATACAAATATTAGAAGAATCAAAATCTACTGAAATCCAAATGAATTGAAAAGATGGATGACATCAAATAAGATGAAATTTAGGCATGATATTCAGTCCTATAATTGTCCTTAAAATAACCATGCATACAGGTATAGAATGAACAGAGTGCTACACAGGCTACTAGAGTTTCCGAGTCTGGATTGACTGTTTTCCTTCATTCTTGAAGGTGACTCAAATGACATCTCTATGCTAGACTCAAGTTTCAGTGTGTCTAACTGTGAAAGATCAGAGTGATACAAGCTCCAAATGTTCTGCTACCAGTCGGGAACAAATAGTCTATTTGAACATTTGAGGTGGATTCTCTCAGTTGGTGCGTCTTGCATTTCTCTTGAGCTCTTTCAATTCACTTTGCTCATAGAGCAAAGGCTCATAAAGCCTTCTCTGACGTGGGCATACCATGTGCTGTGCCAGTGCCTTCCATGTCATACATTCAGTTCCAAAGTTCTTAAGAGAGACTTTAAGAGTGTCCTTGTATTGTATTATCTGACCACCATTTGAATACTTGCCCTGTATGAGTTTTCCATGAAATAGTCTTTTGGGCAAGCATCCATTTTGCATTTGAACTATGTGATCAACTCATCAGAGTTGTGCTCTCTGAAGCAGAGTTTGAATGCTTGGCAGTTCAGTTTGAGAAAGGACCTCAGTGTGTGCTATCTTATCCTGTCAGGTGATCTTTTGAATCTTCCTAGGTCAATTAAAATGGAAGGGATTCAATTTCATGGCATGGCACTGGTGTACTGTCCACGTTTTAGAGGCATACAACAATGAGGTCACCATAACAGCTCTGTAGACTTTCAATCTGATAGTCAGTCTAATACCTCTCTTCTCTCCGACACTTTCTTTCAGATCCCCCAAACTCTGAGTTAGCTGTAGCAGTGCCTGTATCAACTTCATTATCAATGTGGACATTCCTGGAAAGTACACGACCAAGGTAAGTGAACTTATCCACAGCATTCTAAACTTCTCTAGATGTTGTTATCGATGGTTCCATGTCTGGATGGTGTGGTAGTGATGGTGGCTGATGGAGCATCTGTGTTTTCTTGATGTTAATCAGTAGTTCAATATTTTCACAAGCAGTAGAGAATCAATCCATGCTTTGTAGCACCACAGCTTCAGAGGCTGCACTGAGGACACAGTCATCTGAAAGCACAAAATCATGCATGAACACTCCCTCTACTTTGGTCTTGGTTGCAGCCTTTTCAAGTTGAAGAATTTACCATCTCACCTTGATGTCATGTTCCTCCTCATTCAACTCATTTGACAACAAGGCTGAAAACATCAGATTAAAAAGCATAGGGGCAGGCACACAGCCTTGTCCATTGGTGACTGGGAAAGCAAGAGAGTAATTGTTTGGGAAGCTGAGCAAATGGGGTGGGGAGGGGAAGAAACAGATTAGGTCAAGATGGCACAGTGAGAGTGCAGACTCACCTTAGGTCTACCACAAATTCCTTCAGATAACTCTACAAATAGAATCTGAACAAATTTTGGGGTGGCAGAATCCACTAGGACACAGTGTGGCAGATTTTCATCCTAGGACAGCCTGGAAGGTTAATGGCAAGGATCTGTTACACGCAACTGGAGAAGCACAGAGAACACAGACTGCACCAGCATACAAACACCTCCCCCCACACATCCCACCTCCCATTGCAAAGTGGAGCAGAAACCACCAGAGCAGACTGAAGAAGAAGCAGCAGTGCACATTCACATACATATCAGCATAGGACAGGAGTAGAGCAGAAATGAGTGAGAGAAACACTCAGCAGCCCTGGTAACAGCAACAACCACTCCTGAGACTATCAACTCACAGATTAAAAGTTTGAAAGTCACCTACTTGAACTCCTGGGAGCCAAGAAGGCAGAGTAAATTGAAGGGCTTTCTCCCTCCTCTTGTTTACCTTGAAAAACCCAGAGAATACTTACTACACCAGGAAAAATCCTAGAATAGTAGAATCAGCAGAAGTGGTAAAAAGCCTCTCAGCTCAGGAGGCCAAGGAGATCATCAAGGAGAGTCCCTCTTACTGTGGCTGAAGGAGACCATGCTGGACCAGAGCTGTCCCAGGCAGCCCCACATCAGCGAACCAGGAGGAGATCCTGAGCCCCAGGGGATTGGAAAATGTGAATGCCAACACCAGAACATCAGGCACAGTCAGGGGAATTGGTCAGACACCAGTGCAGATGGGGGTTCACCAGCCACGGAGCCTGGTTATGCTCTAGATCAGGGGAGGAGGAGACCTTCTGTGGCCAGATCACAATTCCTCCATACCTCACTCAACGAACCTCAGGATAACCCTGGGGAAACTCAGAAAGACTTCACCTGGCCTCAGCCTTGGTATTTACCGACCAGTTCAGCTACAGGCAAGCTGTAGCATTCTAGTTTCTAGCTGAAAGAACCAGGGACTACAATCCACAGAGAGTCCAGTTCTAAGCACAGAAATGTGGGGTAGTGCCCTTTGTGATCCCAAGTGACAAGAGCTCACTGCTTGATAAAAAATTGCTGGGAAACCTGGAAAACAGTATGGCAGAAACTAGTATAGACCAGCATCTTATACCACATAACAAAAACATAAGGTCATAATGGGTATACAATTTAAACATAAAGGATGATACTATAAGTAAATTAGGAAAGCAAGGCATAGTTTCCCTGCCAGACCTATAGAAAAACGACAACTTTATGACCAAACAAGGTAAAGAGCATTACTAGAAGTAAAATGGATAATTCTGATTATATGAAATAAAAGGGATTTGCACAAACAAAACAAATGCAACCAAGATTGGAAAGAAAGCAGAATGCTCGGAAACAACTTTTACAGCCAGTGTTTTTAATAAAGTTCCCATTTTTCAAATATACAGAACACTGTTGCAAATTTTCAATAATACAATTCATTCCTAAATTGATAAATGGCCAAAAATATGAACAAACAGTTTTCAGACGCAGGAATCAATGTTATCTACACTCACATGAAAAAAAAAGTTCTAAATCACTATTTTTCAGAGAAATGCAAGTTAAAACAATTCTCCTGTACCTTCTCACACCTATCATCTAAGGTATTTTGACAGAAAAGGAAAATGATAAATGTTGGAGAGTGTGTTGATATACTAAGACACTAATGAACTTCTGGTAGAATTGTGAACTGATTCAACCATTCTGGAGAGCAATTTGGAACTATTCCTAAAAAATGATAAAAATATGCGTGCCTGGCAATACTACTACTAAGTCTATATCCCAAAGAGGTTTAAAAAAATGGGGCAAGGAGGGAGGGACAAGGACTTATTTGTACAAAAATGTTTATAGCAGCTGTTTTTGTAGGGGCAAAAAATTGGAAACTGGAGGAAGGCCATCAATTTGGGAATGGCTGAGCAAGCAGTGGTGATCATAAGGGCATTTACTGTGCTATAAGAAATGATGAGCAGGCTGATTTCAGAGAAACCTGGGGCAGTTTATATGAATTGATGCAAAAGGAGTTAACAGACCCAGAACAATGTGTGCAGTAACAGCAATAGTATATGACGGTCAATTGTCATTGATTCAACTATTCTCAGCAACCCAATGATCTAAGGAAATTCCAAAGGACTTGTGATGAAAAATGCTATTCACCTCTGGAGAAAGAACTGATGGAGTATAAAGGCAGATAAAAGCATAAGATTTTTCACTTTGTATACTTTTGTTCATGTTTTTTTTTTCAAATTTATGTCTGTGTCTTCTTTCACAACATGACTAATACGGTAATATGTTTTACAAGACTGAGCATGTATAACATATTAAATTGTTTACCATCTTGAGGGAGGTGAAGGAGGGTGGGAGAAAATCTGAAACACAAAATTGTACAAAAGTGAATGAAAAAAACTGCGTTTACATGCAAACGAGAAAAATTGTATATCCACACATACACACACGCACGTGTATAGACATATGTATTTGTATATACATACAAGAGTGTCAATATAGTATAGTCAGTAGTGACAGTTTCTGTATCACTCCCAGATTGAATTAGTTATTTTTTTCCTTTTCCTCATTTGAAGGGCCATTCCCTGACTACTTCTTAAAGAGGCCTCTTCACTCAATGGGCATTGTCGCATTGGACCCACATGACCTGATGCAAAGTGAGGTTAGCAGAATGAGGAGAACAATGTACACAGTCACAATAATGTAAATACTGTTGTTGCATGTCCTTTGTATTTTGAAGTGGACAATGACATCACAAGGTCACGTTTTGACTTACTTGTGAATTTATTGAAGTGAGACAGAATTGTGCAAAGTGCTCAGCCTCACTCTCTCCTCCAGATTTCCCCAAGTCCAGTCACAGGACAGAAGTCAAAGTGATTGCTCATGGCCCAGGATGCAGTGGATGACTATGGGGTCTTTGATGTCTGACAAAGCCCTAAGTGCTCCACAGCACCTACTTCAGCCACCTTCCTGGTCATTGAAACTGCCCATCCTCAAGGAAGTCTTCATATTCATGAGGTAGATATCCCTCTAACTCCCTGACAGGTTTGAAGACTATGAGTTACCCTCAATCTGGTTTAGCCAGTCTAGGAGATGGTTTAATCAGAGTACGGCCACTGGGAATGCTGTAGCTTCTTGAAACCAAAGGTGAGAGTCACTTACCTGGGGTATTGTAAATATAGCTATGAAAGTCTTAGTAACTCTGATCAGCACAATGACCTACCAAATTCCAAAGGACTTAAGATGAAAAATACTATTTACCTTCAATAAGAGAATTGATGAATTCAGAGTTTAGGTTGAAGGATATTATTTCTTATTCTTTTTCTTCTCGAATGTGAATATTTGTTTTGCATGAATTCATATTTGTAATGGGTTTTCTACTTCTCACAGGGTGGTGGATGGGTGGGAGGTAGGTTAGAATTTCCACTAAAAACAGAATTTAAATAGGTTTGTATATAATTTTAAATTCAATTTTACTTTTACAGTTTAAAAATTTAATCTTTTTCGTAAAAAGAAAGTATACTCCCAGAATGAAATCTAGGAACCAAAGCAGGAGAAAAATAGGGGAAATAAAATGTTTGGGAGACAGTAAATAGAGGGAAAAAACAAAGTGATTTTATTATTACTGGACCTAATCTGACAAGCATCTTAGATTAAGTGAAAGTAGATTTGAAAAGATTCAGAGACAATAAGGGATAGTAGGATGACATAGAGTAAAATCTTTTAGGGGAATTCTGCTCAAAAGGGGTGGGAGACGTTGAAGAATGAATTCTGAAGAGAAGAGGAAACATGAGAGGAAAATCAGATTTGTTTGAAGAGAAGTGATGTGGATGCATAAGGAGCTCAGTTTACAATTTTGGCTTAAAGAAATGAACAGAAAAATGGATAGAAAGTTAGACAATGAGAATGAATATGAGTGGTCTTATAAAAATGGTTTTTTTAATGTTCTGATATGACAAGAAGGCAAAATTCTCCAGTACTAATTTGGTAACACCATATTAGTAATGTTTCAGTACAGATAATGCTGACTAAATTTTTAATACAAATTTTGTATGAAATAGACTGAATATTTCATAGAAATTGACTGAAAATATCACGCCAATTTACATGATATGGACTGAATTCATGAATTATTTTGGTATTTGCCCATGTTACATCATAATGTTATAAAGAAATATCATCATTTATAGGTGATAATAGGGAAGGGTTTTGTACTGCCCCTTTTTCTAAGCTTGGAAGGCAGATGCAAACAGAAAGACACTGTTAGCCCTCAACGTGCTTAAGGAAACAGAAAAGGAAGCTAAAGGGGATGGGAGAGTAATATTAAGTGGTAGAAAAAATCCAGGGCATGCAGCTGGTCAGCCTCCTTCAAATGGAAATCCTAGAAGGAACCAGCCAATCTGAGGAAGACGTAGGGTCCTTGCCCTGTGACAAGTTCAGAGATGAAGTGGAGCTGACTTCCAGTTTGCAAAGCTTTTTGTGGCTTGGAGAGCTGGGGTAGAGAAAAGGCAAGCAAACAGTTGGTTGGCCTATATCCCGAGGACCACCACTGCTCCCCTTCTCTTGGGTCATGGAGTAACAGAATGGGGATAGACCAACCTCACCAGGGCCTGCTTGGAGGGAGTATTTTATAAACTAGGATGGGAGGGAAGGGCGGTGCCCAGGAGAAAGCCACCTCCAAAGCCTTGGGTTAACCTCTGCTGGCATCTGGGTGGTATAAAGGGCCTGGATCAAGAACGTGCCCTTTGAGTCAGGGTATAGCTGCCCAGTTGGCCTGGGTCAAGTAGAAGGTCTCATCCCCTTAAGTCACTTGCCCCGCCCTCCTTTTGCTTTCCTTCCTTCACTTCCTTGCCAGCTTACAGGACAGCTCCAACACACCTGCCTGAAGTAACTCCCTCCTTCAGTGAGGCCATCATTTTGGGCATGCGCAGAGAGCGTCCCTGTTCCCCGCACTCCATTTCCCAGAAGGTCGCGGGGCTCACTTTTGTAAGATTTCCCACTGTATGCTAGCTGAGCAGAACTGGGCAAGCGTGATCAGAAGGTACCCTGTTGAGTCCGGAGGCCCTGGAGTGTCTCAGGCTCCGTGAGGTTTGGGTGACCCAGTCTCCTTTCTCTCCCTGAGAGTCCCTGGCTTGGCCCCTCGGGCCCTTCTGCTGGGGATGGAGGCACAGCCCTATGCTGGCCCAGCCTCGGAGCCCTGTGGGGCAACCACGGGGACAGGTGGGGCTGGGGCAGAGGGGTGGCAGCCTGGCCACCCTGGCCTGCCAGGGGAGGGGATCCCTGGGAGGGTGGGTAGCGCCCCGAGGATGAAGGGAACCCTCCCCCGCACTCGGTCATTCTCTCGTTTGCTCCCTCGGGGGTTCCCGGGTTCATTTATTCCTGCAATCGCTCTTCATTCCGCTGGACTTTCACTTTCTCGGTCCCTGGGGTGTCAGCTTCATTGTGTATGACGTCAGCAGCTCTGAGGACAGCACCAAGCATCGGAGAAGCCATTCATTCCCCAGGTTTCAGTGGCATTGCAGAACCGACCCCACGCCTAACCTGAATGGTTAGTCATGCATTGTGTTTTATCGCCTTGGAAAATAAAGAAATACATTTCGGTATCTTTCGCTTCTCCATCATCTCCATTCCCCAACACCAGCCTTCCTCTCCTCCTTGATAGCCATCCCTAACACACGGGAGGGAGAGGCTGACTGACACACTGACACAGTCAGACATAGGCAGAGACCCACAGCCACAAAGCGCTGACCTGCAGGTGCTTTCTAGGTTCTGTTCTGTTTTCCCAGCATGGAGTTTGAATCGCCTTGTTTTCAGCATTGATGTAGGAATTATACATGCTGTTTTCCTTCACTTTGCACAGTTCAGAGAAGTCTTTCACCATAGTCTAGTCATATTTAGCATTTTTATGGATGAATAATCTCTTACATTTGTGCAGTGGAATCTTGGAGGTCACAGGGCATGGACATTTTAATCGTTTCCCCTGCAGAATTCCAAATTGCTTTTCCAGAATGGTTGGATCAGTTCACAACCATGAATTAGTTCATCCAACCCCTCAAATACTGACTGTTGCCCTGTGTGATTTTTTCTGCCTGTTTATCTTATTAGTGATTTGAAACCTTCTTTCATATGGTACTTAATAGTTTGTGATTCTTCTTTTGAGAATACTCATATACTTTGACTTTTAATATAAGATCTTTTGGACTTATATTTCCATTACTCATTAGACTCTTATTAAATATCTCATATGCATTTTTTTCTCATTTAATGAGTCTCCTTCATTTTGTTAGTTGAAAAATTTTTTACCATGCAGTTGAATTTTTTATTTTATCTTTTGTAATTGCCTGTATCTATTGTTTGTTTATGAATTCATCTCTTAATCAAACTATGAAAGGAACATCATCTGATTCTCTCTTCTTTTTTTTTTTTGTTTTGATCATTAATATTCAGGTCATGTGTCCATTTGAGTATGTTATAGGGAGTAAGATATTGATTGAAACTTAATTACTGATAGATCACTTTCCTTTTCCTATTCTTGTCAAATACATGCTTTTCCCTCAGATAACTTATGTTTCATGGTTTCTTGAACAACAGGCTGCTGTGAGTTGTTTCTCATTATACTGATCTTTCTATTTTTTTAATGAGTACCAAATATTTTAATAATTTTTACTGTTATAATTTGTTGTTTGCAAGTGCTCTTTCTCCATGCCTAGTGATTGGGTCAGTCTCTCACAACCTCCCTGAATACCCCTTGAACCTCCCCACTTGGTCTTTCATACGTAAATTTGTAGCCAGAACTTCCTGAAGCTTTCATATTCAAATCTGTTGGTCTTGGCTTAGCCTGACCTTCCATTGTCAGTTACCTCTGGATTGCCCCACCTGCTTTCCACCAAAACCCTCCTTGTCTGATATCTCCTGATTGCCTCCAGCTGTTTCCAACCCTTGACCAGTCACCCCAGTCCCTTTGAGAACCTCCTTGGACTTCTCCTCAAGACCCTCCCTAAACCCCTCCTCCCATCACCCTAGACTACCAGACCATCCCCAGATCCCTCCTACAGTCTTTTCTATATTTAATTTCCATCTTGCCTCCATGAAGGCACTCAGATTCAATCCAGCTCAGACTCTGTCTAGCTGACATTCTGTCTGGCTGGCTTGTGAATGCAAGCATTACAAAGGCTTAGGCTCCTTAAGAGTCAGCTCCATATGGCGAGTCTTTAATAAACTTTTTCTTTGGCTTTAAGAAGGCTTGTGTCGAATTCATTGGAGCAGGACCTGGCGTGTCAGTATTTTGGTGTCCCGAAGGCCCCTAAACAACATCACTAGTACTATTTTTTTTCATAACTTCCTTTGGTATTTTGGATGTTTTGTTCCCCGAAATGAATTTTGTCACTTTATCTAGCTTGGTGAAGTATTCCCCTGAGGGATGAGTGGGATGAAGATAACAAGCATTTATTAAGCACCTACTACTGCCAGGCACTGTGCTAAGCATTCTACAAATATCCCATTTGATATTTACAACACCTCAGGACCGCAGATCCAGGTAATGTTCTGTAAAATAATTGAAGGCAACGCAGAGCTTCTGTTAGCTCTTAGTGGAAATAAAGATGCCTTCAAAAAACCTGCACTTTCACAGACCCCTGGAAATCCATTGATACACCCCGTGGTCGTCTGGGAGTCCAGGTTAAAAACTGCTGGGTTAATCCAGCCCTGGCATTGAACTCAAAAGGAGAGTGAGGCTCTGACAATGGGGTGACTCGCCCACACAAACTCAGATGGACAAGAGCGAAGGTGCCATGTAAGCCCAGCCTTCTGACTCCAAGTCCAGTGGCGCAAGTCACCAGGGTGTGAGAAAAAAGACATCTGCCTGACATTTTTCCTAAGGAATGAAGAAGTATCCCCAGCAAGAAGGGCGCTTTCTTGACCAAAGGGAGAGTAACTCAACTCCAAGGACTGTGGAATTTTAGAAATGGGAGAGACGCCGAGACGTGAGTCAAGATCATGTGCTGGGCTGGAGAAATGAGACGTAGAGCAGAGCCTGGTTGTCCCCTGCCCCCACAGGAGTTCACCTGCTTTGGTGGGTGGAGTCAAGGGAGGGGCTAAGTAGGGGAGACCTCCTTAAAAGGCGGCCACAGCTCTGGGGCAGCATCAGTTGCTGCCAGAGCTCAAGCGGAAGAGCGCGCATTTTCTGGCCTGTCCTGAGTAGAAGCTGTGAGAAGGAAGGAATCACGACCCTACGAACATGGATTCAGGAGCCCTACGTGAAAATCTCAAGGCAGAGCTCACTTGCTCCATGTGCCTGGGCTACTTCACTGACCCAGTGGCTGTCCAGTGTGGCCATAACTTTTGTAGAGTGTGTCTTCTCCAGTGCAGGGAGGCAGCCAATGAAATCGTGACTTGCCCACAATGCCCAGGGCTTATGAAAGTCAGTGACTTGGGGCCTAACACGACCCGGCAGAATCTGTCCATCACTGCTCAAATGCTCAGACATCATTTTGTGGGTCTCACTAGCTGTGATCAAGACTGGGAGAAAGAGAAGTTCTTCTGTGAGGAAGACCAGAGGGTCTTCATTGATTCCTCTTTAGTAGCCCCAGAGCACAAGGATCACCAGGTGCTTCCCTTGGAAACAGCCACCGGCAAGGGCAAGAACCAGCTCCAGGAGGCTCGCACAGCCTTAGGGAACAAAGAACAAGAGATGGAAAGGGCTTCGGGCCAAGGGAGACAAAGAGAAACCTGCCTTCAGGGGGATGAGGACACTGGGAAGCACTGCATTCTTTCTGAGTGTGGGGAAGTGCTCCAGCTCTTAAAGGATGAAGAATATCCTTACTTGCAAAGGCTGAAGGAGGAATCGAGACGCACTCGTGTCAAGCTGAAGGGGAGCAAGGCCAAGCTGCCCCAACAAATCCATAATCTGCCACGATCGGCTTTCGAAGTGGAGAAGAGTCCCAAGACGCTGGAGGCCGGTGCGGCGCCCACCGTGCCTCGGGTGAGACGGAAGCGCGGCGCGGATCCTGATCAGGCCCTGATCCTGGCGTGTAAACGGCTACGGATCGGGGCCTCCGAGGAGGGTGCCCAGGGGGCGGGGCCGGGGTGCCTGCAGGAGGACATCTTGAAGCTGGCGGCCACGGTGCGCTCCCAGGATGACCCTGTTCAGAAGTGTGTCAGACAAGCCATGACCAGAGAGAAGGCCACCAGAGCCCTGACTCCTTCGCTGGAAAGCCGCCAGAGGATCCGTCAGGACCTCCTCACTGCCAAGCTGCTCAACCGGCAAGATGACCGCTACCGCCTGCTCTCCAAACGCCGGGCCCCCTGTGCGCAGGGAGAAGCAGCCCTGCCAGCTGTGGACGCTGCCGGCATGGCTGACACACACAAGCCAGACTCTGATGCGGCCAGACAAACGTCACAGACAGGAGGCCGTTCATGCTCTGCCCAAAAATCCCAACTCTTTGATATCACTCATGGCCATGCTGCTGACAAAGTGGCCCTCTCCATTCCTGCCACCTGCCCCAAGAAATCTCATCCAGATGTCATAATCTCCAAGTCAGTAAGGGTGATCCGTGAGCCACACGCCACCTCCGAGGGTGGCAAAGGAACGGAGCACCGAGGGAAGGAAGAAGAAGAGGAAGTCTGTGACCTGAAGTACATGGAGACGTCTACACCCGGATGGACTGAAAGCAACCTCTGTCACCAGCCCTACACTCAGGAGTGCCAGCTGGACGCTGATGATCATCCAGCGGAGGAAACTGAAGACGATGAGGATGAAGAAGATGAAAACAGTGAGAATCACTGGTGTAACGAGTACCCTGATGAGGAAGAAGGAAGCAGTGACACGGGGAGCACAGGAGCGTCTGACGAAGATTATGGCAGTTTCAGTGATGACGAAAGCAGTGTCATTAGACCGAGGAAATGGAACAAATATCCCTGGGATGTGCTAAAGGAGTTTGAGTATGACGGCTTCCAGGACTTCGACTCAGAGTGAGGATCACTCAGGAATTCACCGCTTCCCTGGGACGACGGCTTTGGTGGCTCTGCCCATAGACGTCAGCCTCTTGGCTGCTGCCCCTGCCCCTGCCCCTGGCCCTGCCCCTGCCCCTACCCCAGAGTCTTATCAATGACCCTGGAAGGAGAAAGGAGAAAGAAATAAGCATCTGGGGATGTTCGGCTCTGAGGTCAGATTCTGTGCTCTAGACAATTTTGTGCTACCGGGGAAAGGAATAAATAAATAAATTTCTACCGATTAAATTAATCAAAAAAATAAAACAAATAAAATAAAAATAAATAAATAACAAAATAAAAATTTTTGTAAAATAAATACATTTATTTATTCTATCTTCTTTTAAAGAAATGTTTAGGGATATGACTCGCTGTATTTCATCTCAGAAAATCTTGCTTGGACGCGCTGATGGAAAATAGTCCGACCCTCAACACTTGTTCTGCTATAGTGGACGAACTCTGCTTCCTCACATACAGAAGGCAACTACATCTGCCCAGCAAATCAAAACTGTAATGTCGTGTATTTCAAGTCATGAATCAGCATTCTCTCAAGCCCCAGCATTCATTTTGCTATTCTCTTAAGTAATTTTCCTGTGAATTTGTCTGTACAAATATTAGTAAATATCTCCTGCTGTATAAATCCTGTGCCATTTTAATTCTTCTACACAGACTGACTATAGTGAAAATGTGTTTAATAGGAAAGTATGTGTAGAACCATACAAAATTGTATGCTGTCTCGGGTAGGGAGGGGGAAACGAGGGGGGAGGCAGTGGGAAAAATCTAAGTTATATGGTTGTGGTTGCAGAACAGTGAAAATAAAAAAAGTTATTGAAAAATAAGAGCAGCAAAGAATTCAGATGGAGGGAGTCTTTCAGGACTATGATTGGACCAGGAGAAAAGAGATTCGAGAGGAGAAGAAAGTGCTAAAATATGTCAACAAGGGATCAGGATCAAGAAGGAAAGAGAGGGGAGTCAGATCATTACCAAAGCTCTGAATGGTCCAGGCAGCAGAGGTCAACATTGAGGATGCAGAACAAGAGCAGTAAGGCCCAGGAAAAGTTGGAAGGAGACGTGATTTGGAATGATCTTCAAAGTCTTTGAATAAGAAAGTGTAAGACTTGTGAGTGAGGGTGAGATGAAGGGTGTGACCAAGCCTGGAGATAGTGGAGGAGGTAAGGGAGGAGCGGAGGAAAACTGGACCAACATATACACTGTTGTTCTTGGAAGGAGGGCAGGAGCAGGCAGAGGAGGAGACCATGAAACAGGCATGAAAGTCACTGAGAAAGAAGGGAGAATGTTGAGGGGGTGGGGGGGAAGTATATAGCACCAAGATCTGGATGGGGTGATAGGTTTGGCTCAAAAGAAGAAAGTACTGAGTGATGATAAGAGAGAGGGAGAAAGTGGGTAGGAGGGAGGAGAGAGAGGAGAGAAAGATTAAGAGAGAGAGTGACAGACAGACAGACAGACAGATGGACTAGATTGTGAAAGTGTTAAGGGAGATACAAAATTCTGATTCATCCACCAGTGAGTGAGTCAGCAGTTATGAAAGCAGGTACATTATAAAGTAGTAATTATCAAAGGTGATTGGTGTTGGAGAAAAGAAAATATGTATCAGCGAAATACATTAGAAGCCACACAAGGTAGTGCATAGGGTGCTGGGTCTGGAGTCAGGAAGACCTGAGTTCAATTCTAGCCTCAGAGGCTGACTAGTTGTGTGACCCTGGGCATGTCACTTCACCCTGTTTGCCTCAGTTTCCTCATCTATAAAATAAACCACTCCAGTGTCTCTGCCAGAAAAACCCCAAAATGGGGCTATGGAGAGTCAGACACAACTTGAAATGACTGGACGATGACCATGACAACAACAACGTAGAGAACTAGTTGTTAAGTAAACCTAAGACCACAAACTCCTAGGGCAGCAGCTTTGAATCAGGAGGAACTGCTGGGAAAATGAGAAAGCATCCCAGCAGAAAATAGGCTTTGACCAGCAGCTTACAACACACAGCACAACAATTTGTAAAGTAATAAAGCAATCTAAACATAAAAGTTCTCATCCTTTACAAAGAAATAGGAGGAAAAGAGAAAGTCTTATCTTTTGTAACTAATTAGGCACAGAGAAGAGATTATAAAAGACAGATGATTTTGAGTATATGAAATCTGAATTTAAAAATGGTGGCCTGAATAAAAATGTAGCCAGATTTAAGAAAAGTTATGGACTTTGCACCAAGTAACTCTGAAAGAAGTCCAATATTCAAAATCTACAGGGAATTCATTTTAGACTGAGTCATTCCCCATGAGGTAAATGGTCAACAGTTATAAACAAACTCAGCTTAAGTGAAAACAAATGTTCCAAACCTCTACTATCAGAGATACAATGAGAACAAGACTAGGGCTTATCCCCTCCCCCTTACCCAGATGGCAAGATAGTAGAAGGTGGATGGAAAGAGCCGAGGGAGGGCAAGGACACTTGGGATCGCTCTAGAAAACATTTCATATTAGGAAAGCGAGACAAGCTACTGCTGAGACCTTGGATCAGGCAAACGCATTGCTGGGTGCAAGAGACAGATGAATCAAAGTGCTGGCCCCAGAATTATCTGTAGAGGCAGAAAGTTGCCTTCTGAATGGGGAGAATGGCAGACCAAATCTGGACACCAAACACCAAATATGGTGGAGTCAGACAAACACAGAAAGGCCAGCAGAAACAACAGGGAAGGATGGGCTGAACAGGCAATGCACGGAAGGAGGCCCATGCCCAGGTGACTTTTCTGTTATGAAAGGGAGACCCTAAAAAAGGAATGGGAGGTCCCAGGTGCTCTCCATCTGTCCATCACAATTCCTCCAGGAGGGGGTGCTGTAAGAGGCTGTTTATTGGGAAGTGACTGTGACTTCAAGACAAAACATCAGCCAAAAAGATGTAAAGGACACCTCTTCTGGAAATGCCTTTTCTTGGGTTTTTGAAAAGAAAATAATTATAGGAAATATAATTATAATATAATTATAGGAAAACACACAGAAGAGATAAGGAAGAGAGGCAGGCTGAGGATGTGCTATCACAGAAAGGAAGGACAGAAGGAGAGCAGGGTCTGGGGTCAACAGCCTCTCCAGAGGGCTGCCTGGGTGACCTTGGCCAAGTCACTATACTGTGTGAGGGGGCAGGAACAGATAACCCCTGAGGGTCCCAAGAGCCGCACTGACTTCTGAATGGGCCTCTATGGTCTTTCTCCCACAGGCCTGGGTCCCAGGACTGAATTGTAGACACAAGGACTCCTCTGCCTGGGGGTCAGTCAGTCACTCACCTGCACAGCTGCTCACTGGGGCTCCCCTCTCTGGTCTCCAAGGTTCCTCCCCTTGCTCCAGCTGGTGGATCACCTCGAGCTTGGACATGACCAGTCCTGTTCAAAGGGAAGGGGAGTATTGGGATAAAGAGGGAGAAGTAGAAGCTTCCAAAAGAGCTCAGATCCCCAAGAATCTCCCCTCCCCCCAGAAAAGATGAAAAAGAGCCAAGGATAAAGGAGAGATTCAGGGAAAATCAAAAGAAAGTCCAGGAAGTCCCTGCACTTAGCCCAGGACCACAAAAGGAGACAGCTCCAAGAGGCCCACCTTGGGCCTTTTCAGCTCTTCCTGGCCTGGCCTCTGGCTTCTGCCTTCATGCTCCTGGCTACATCCTGCACGGCCTCATCAGGCTGTCCACCTTGCCTTGACCCTCTGACTAAACACAGTTCTGACCTTTCACCTACTATGTGTGGACCCTCTATCTTCCAACATTTCTTTCTCCCTGGCGCAGCAGGTCTCTCATCAAGACTTGCTGAACTGTTCCCTGGGAAGAGGATGCCCCTACATTCCCTAGTCATGCCCAGAGTCCCTCCATTTGACCCCCATCAGTTCCAGCCATTATCTACTCTCAAAATGGCCTCCTTTGCACAGTCAGCCCTTTGCAATTTGACTTCTCTATCCTGACTGTGCACCCAATTCTAACCCTAAATGCGGCCCTTTTCTGCCCTCATCCAAGATGGTACATTCCCTAATGTCTATGACCCTGCTCTCCTCAACATCTGGACTTTCCATGACAGATACCTTTCCTCTGGACTGATTTCCACCCCTGTACCACCACATAATGCCTGGCTTATCCTCAATGGACGCCCTGTCAGCCTCTCAAACTCAACATGTCCAAAATGGAACTTGTCGTTTTCCTGCCAGACCTTTCCTTCTCCTCAGACTCTCCTCTTCACAGGTTGATTCCTGCCACATCTTTTTAATTCTACCTCATCTCCACTCTCTCTGTGGCCACCACCCTGGGCCAGATGCTTGCCTCTCACCTGGCCCCTGGCCACAACTTCTGGCTGATCGCTCTCCCTCTGATGCATTTCTAATGCACTGCTCTGACTGTCTGGCTCCAGCTGCTCCCTCTCCATATAGAACAGACTCCAGGCAGAATCATCAGCTCCATCCTCATCCTAGGCAACGGCCAACACAATGTTCTCAAAGGCACTGGTGCCCTTCCCTAGCCTCCCAGAAACTACTGGGATTGACTTAACTGTGATCATGCTGTTTTCCCTCCATCTTCTGTCCCCCAAAAAACATAAGCTCCTGAGAACAGGGTCTGTGTAGAGGATGAGGACTTCCTGGTCTCTGAAGACAAATAGTCACCTCAAAGCTTTTTACCAAGGAAGGACCCACAGATCCCTCTGGGGGTTGGGGCCAGAGAAGCAGAGCCAGAGTCCCAGGGGAAGCTGTCGTTACCCAGGCAGAGCAGCTTCTGGTAGGTCTCCAGCATCACACTGCAATACAGTTCCTTCTCAGAAGGGTCCAGGTAAGCTCACTGCTCCCATGTGAAGACCACCATCACATCTTGGAAGGTCACTGGCTCCTAAAATACCACATTTCTTTGTTTGTGCTTGTTTCAAATGGACCTGGGAGTGTGTGGGGTGCTGTTCTTGGGGTTCCGGACTCCTTGAGATCCATCCAAATATCTATCAATACTTTGGCTAGTAATAACGTCTGTGTCATGTAATTAAAGCGTTACCCTTCTGAGGGAAACAGTAGGGGAGGGAGGAAGCAGGTTGGACTGCAGGTCACAAGACCTGGGTTCAAATCTACTTACTGTGACCTGGGACAAACCACCAGGCCTGCTGGGAGTGTTTCTTCATCTAGAAAATGAGGGCGACTGAGGGGATGGGACCTCATGAATTGGGGAACAGCTGAACAGGTTGTGGTATATAATTGTGATGGAATGTTATTGTGCTATAAGAAAAGATGAGCAGGAGGCTCTCAGAAAAACTGGGAGGTTTTACATGAACTGACGCAAAGTGAAGTAAGCGTTGCACAGAGTACCAGCAACGACGTAATGACGATCAGCTAGGAATGACCTAGAAGGATCCAAGACAATTGCAAAGGACTCATGATGAAAAATGTCCTCAGGCTCCAGAGAAAGAACTGATGGACTCTGAGGCAGAATGGAGCAGAATTTAAACTTTCTTTCTTGATGTTTTTAAAAATTTACAACACGGCTAACAGGGAAATGTCCTGTATGACTTCATGTGTGCAATGGTATTACACTGCTTGATGGAGGGGAGGAGGAGAGAACTCGAAGATCAACATTTTAAAAAATAAAAAGTGTTTCAACCAGCACATGGTAGACAGTAGGTGCTTAATAGTGACTAATTTTAAAAAGAGAAAGGAGTCGGTTAAACTAGATGATCCAGGTTCTATTCTGTGATACCCACGTTGTGCTTTCCATTTTGCCAACCCTGACTCTGCCTTACAGTTTCTTAATATCTGTATTATACAGATGGGAAAACTGAATTTAGCAAAGCCTCACTGACAAGGGAGCAGCTCACATCCAGTTCTTTGCACTCTCTCCACAATGCCATCTTCCTTCTTGGGTCAAAGGCCAAGATCTCCCCTTTATTCTGACACTCCCTACACTGGCTTTCAGCAAATCACATCCCATAGTAAGGAACACAATGTTACCATCAGCTGTCACGCTTCAAAGAGGGGAGGTTGTCCCCAAGGCTCCTGTTTGTTTGCACTGAGGCTTAAGGCATGGCAGAGCCTCAATCATCCACACCGGTCAAACAACTCATAGGTCTGGTCCATCGACATGGCTGTCCTGCAGTCAGACCCAAAGCTCTCAATTCAACACTGGCTCATCTTTTTAAATAGTGATACTCTTGTGATTAGGTAGAGAGGGCTGTGAAACATCCAGCATTGAAGGTGAGTATCCCCACAGGGAGACAGAAGGGCATGGTATGGGCATGGGATGGGCATGAGAAGAGGAGGAGGATGTCATCAGACAAAAATGTGTGCTAGAAACAGCAGGGGGGCCTGATCACATGGCCAGAAGTGACGGACTGTCTGGGCACTCCCATGATGGGCTCTGCATTCCAACACAACTGGAGGAAGGCTTCCAGCACACTGGGTACACCTTGTGGTATTCAGTGTGGAAGCAATGTGGAGATGCTTCTCCAGGTAATTTTAAATACTTCTACTAAGTAACCAAAGCCACGTCTTTCCATTCTTCCTAACTACTTAATTAGCACAAACGGACTCATTAAAATGGGTTTTCTGCAGCAACTCCCACAGGGCAAATCTCCTTTTACCCAAAAATGTGAACTTCAAAACACATAGTTTGGTCTGAGGCTGGAAAAATGCTCAGAAATTAAACCATTGCCCCTGACCAGGAGCCATATTTACATTCCTGTGATAACAGATATTTATCCTGAGCCCAAAGCACCTTCACAGCATAAGCAGGACAACAGCTCATACTCACTGGCCAGCTTTAAGCTTTGCCTATGGTGTCTAGCTCGATCCTTGCCATAACCTGCAGATGTGGGAATGTGACTTGTCCAGGGTCACATGGCCAATAAGGACCAGAGGCAGGATTCACACTCAGGTCCATAGCCTTTCCACTGTCTCTACCCTCTGATCTGCCTAACAAGCAGGCAGGGCAGACAGCGTAGGGAGGTGGTAGGTGACCAACAACTAATAAGTGAAGGATCCAAGACAGAGCTCCAGACACCCCGGTCCTCCTGAAGCCCAAACGTACCCTCCAAGGACCCTGGATGGATGGCCCCGGAATGTCACACTTGGCAGGCCCAGCCTCCAATGCCCCAAAGGGGACCCTTGACTCCCTTTTTCCCGTTTGCCAGATCTCTCACCTACTCCAGCTGACACAACACAGGCAAACACAAGATACAAATATTCAGCCTTTATTGATTCCTGATCTCCTCTCCTCTTGGCTTGGAACAGAGAGGACCTGGAGGCCAGAAGAAGCCCAGAGCCTGTTCTACCAAGAATCCTGAACCTTAGAACTTGGAAGAGGCACCAGAGACCACCAGAGGGAGCTCAGTGCAGTGACAAGAGGGTTCAGTTGGAGGAAAGGGGCTCGAGTTCAAGTCTGGCATTCCAGACTTCCAATTTGTGTGACCTTGGCTAAGTCCTGACCTCTCTAGACCCATTTCCTCACCTGTAAAATGAGGGAGATGGACTAGATGACCTGGGAGGTCCCTTCCAGGGGCAGACCTAGGTCCTAGGAATGAAATCTCTACAGCTTCCTAACAAGGGGTAGGCCCAGCTCCAGTGGAAGCCCGCCAGGGCTGGGGAGCTCACTACCTGAAAAAACCCACAGTACTTCTAGATGTCTCTAATTCTTGGAAGCCATCCCTGACACCAAACCCAAACAGAACCTCTCAGACCCTCCTCCACAAGATGCCTTACAAATACTCAGTAACAGTTATCATGGCCTCCCCCACTCTCAGCCTCTCCAGGAAAGGCACACCTGCCTCCTTCAATGCTCCCCCATGAGCCCCAGGCCCTGCCCCTTCCCATTACCTCCACTGGACAACTACCAGGTGCTCCACCCTTTGCTGGGCCTCACTGATTTGGGGACTAATCTCCTCCCTTCCTTCCCTCCCCACGCAGCCTTCTCTCACACACCCCCAATGGGACAGGAAGGAAGTTCCTCCAAGTCCTGGTCCTCGTCAGGCTTTCAGGCCATCCATCCCCTTCCCTCATTCTGCCCACCTGAGGAGTCCACCATCTGTTCAGGTCCTATGGGTCTTTACCAACACCCCTTGAACCACATAGGTCACCACTGCACTAGGAGTCTCTCTGCTACTACCCTGGGTAACCCACACCTCTGAAACCTCAGAATGAGGTGTGTGACTACAGTGTGTCTGAAAAGATGCATCTGAAAGCAACAAGAAGTCACAAAGTAATCATATCTCTATGATGGGAAATTTAACGCAAAAGAAATTCCCAAAAGAAATTCAGCTTCATTTAATTCCTTTTTTCTGTTTATTCATTGTATTTTGTCATGTTTGCATTTATCAGTGTTGAAGCTCTAACAAGTAAATTTATCTTTAAAAAAGTTGGATTGCTTTTACTTTAATTGGAAAAAAATTAATTACTTTAGAAAATATTTAGAAAAAGATGGATCTTTGCTTCATCTCATCACAGTCACATATAACCTCCCAAATTCCCTCTGGCTCATTCCCTCCCTCTCAATTCTAGTACTAACGATCAAGGCCTGTCACTGAGAGCTCTGCTGAGGCCCTAAATGCTCAGGGGCTGCCCCCCAGCCTCACATCCCAGACTCTAGGATCTTCTCCCCTTTAGGTGTGGAGGCCATCTGGGGAGACATCCTGAGGCTCAGCACATCAGGGGCCACCAGGGGCTTCTGCAGGAGCACACTGGTCCAATCTTCCTAAAGAACTTCTCAAACAATAAAATTAAATTAAAAAAAAAAAAAAAGAACTTCTCAGTTTCAGGGCTCCCCAAAGAACTCCAAAGTTTTCCAATCTGACACATGCAAATGAGCACCTGTAACAGAATTTGGAAACCTAGTCTGCCCTGGATGAGCTAATCACGTCTATAACTACCTTTATAAGTATTCTTTTAAAAAAATAATTAGAGTTACAAATTCTCTCCCTTCCTTCAGCCTCTAGCCCACCCATGGAGAAGGTGAAAGAAATAATTCTTACCCTAGTAAGTACTGATGCTCCTGATGGTTTGTAAGGCCTGACAGCTTTCAGATGGAGAGATCTGCAAGCTCAGGAGTTGGGTGCCCCTGTTGGTCAGCCAAGGTAAGTTCCTGCTTTGGCATAGACTCATCCTTGCTTTCCTAGTTAGCGTCTCTCTCTCTACACTCCAGACCACCTGGACCTCAGCTGTAACGTTCCAGTTGGAGCAGGTTGATGGATGGAGACCCCCTCCAATAGAATAATGAATTTAGAGTATGTCCCCCCCACCCCAAGCACCCCATTCCCCAAATGCTGACAATAATGACAAGTTGTACCCAGATTACTCCAGGATGTGCTCAGCTCAACCACAGGTCATGACTTGCCTGATCAGAACAGTCAAGTCTTTCACAATGGATCATCATTACAATGTACTATGCACAAAGTTCTCCTGGGTCTGCTCACTTCACCCTGCATCAGATCACACAAGTCCTCCTGGATTTTTCTGAAAGCATCCTGCTTGTCATTTCTTACATAGCACAACAGTATGCCACCACAATCATATACCATAACTTATTCAGCCATTCCCCAAATGATGACATCCCCTCAATTTCCAATTCTTTGCAACCCCAAAAAACTGTTACAAATATTTCTGTACAAATAGATTCTTTTCCCTCTCTCTCTCTTTTGATTTCTTTGAGACTTAGCAGAGGGTTATGGTTAGGGTTAGTGCCAAATCAGTTCACAACTCCACCAACAATGCATCAGCGCTCCAATTTTCCCTTATCCCCTCCAGCATTTATCACTTCTCAAAGGTGTGAGGTGGTACCTCAGAGTTGCTTTAATTTGCATTTCTCTAATCAATATCACTTAGAGCATTTTTTCATATGGTTATTAATAGCTGCAATCTCTTCTGAAAACTGCCTGTTTGTATCCCTTGATCACTGGGGAACAACTCTTATTTTTATAAATTTGGCTCAGTTGAGAAAAGAGACCTTCATCAGAGAAATTTTCCATAAACATGTTGCCCCCACTTTCTTGCTTTCATTCTAATTCTGGATGCATTAGCTCTGTTTGTGCACACAGTATTCTTCATAGACAAATCTCAGGTTTGTTTTAATCCTTGCTCTGTTCAATCATGAAAGTCACCACAGTCTGAAAGGGGGTCTCCCCACCTCCATAAGGAACAGAAACCTCCCACTTACCTGTTGGGCCCTGGCCATCAGCACAGGGGCCATTCCTTCATTTTCAAAGGTCACTCCTCTTGAGGAAGAACAGAGAGCTGGGAAGGAAGAACAGGGAAGGAAAAGCAAACCATAAGGGGTGCTAATCTTACCTTTGATGCTGAAAACAACCCAAGGAGACATAGAGGGATTATTTTGGCAGCTAAATAGAAAACAGATGGGACAGGGCAAAGACCAATAGAAGGAGGATTAATTAGAAGTCTATTCCAAGAGTCTAGGAGAGGTGATCAGGACCAAACTAGAAGGCTGATGCCCACAGGGATGGGAATAAGGAAACAAAAGGGACTTTGGACCCCCAAAATAGGAAGAGCTGGACAACTGGATCAGAAAGACAAGGGGGCAACATCCCTGCAGTCATTCAACTGCATGGGGAGGGGATGGGAAGAGAGCAGGAGACAGAATGGGAGGGAGGAAACAGACAGGGCTTCTGGGCAAGAAGGTTACCTGAATGAAGGCAGATGACCCAGCTTTCCTACACCTTCTCTGGCCAAACTCTTAAGTTCAGACCAGAAGAGGAATCAGAAAATCCAATGAGAAATGAGAACAAATGACTTCTTTCACCTGACAACTGCACAAGAGATCAGCTTGAGGGCAATAGGAAAGGGGGACACTAGCAAGCTAGGGACATGCAGGACAAGCAGCCTGTAGTCTCCCAGTGGGACCAGAGAGACACATGTCACCTGAAGGAAGGCTCTGATTCTGGAGGCAGGAAGAGCAGAGGGTGACCTCAAGGAAGGCCCACAGTGGTGATAAAAATAGGGGGGAGGGTCTGGGAAGCCTTAGACTAAGACACTCTGGGTACCTGTTTCCTAGCATCTTGTCCTAAGATGTCAGGGAGCCCTGAAAACCCAATAATGTGAATTTTAAAGATCCAGAGGGATTTGATCCTGGGAGGAGGTAAGTATAGGAGGCCAGGTGATCCACGGTGAGACCAGATAGACCTAAAAGCTCATCCAAAGACAAAGCAAATGTTGAAGCCTGATCTGGAACAAAGTTGCAATTCAGGAACTAAAGACAGAGAGTAAACCAAAGAGGATGCCAATCCGGATCAAAAATCACTGCCAATAAGGAGATTCTCCAAAAAGACAGGGAGAGCTTACCTTACACAGATGGCAAGCCTCAAGGGCAGGGGAAATGGCTTTTCCTTAAGATCTACATGTACACCTGGGAGAAATGAGATTTATGAAACAGGAAAAGAGAAGGTGGTGAGCCCAGACCAAGCAGGGCAAAACAGACCAAAGAGAAATCAAGGCCTGTGAGACAGCAAGACACTGACAAAACATCCAAGGACAGAAAGCTCCTAGAGCTCCCTCCTTCCCTCTGTCTTTTCCTGATCTCATTCTGAGGGAGTGAGTTTTCTTTGGGGAAGTGTAGAAAGATTGTCTTAGAGCAGGTTAATTTGATCAAACACGTATGCAAATCTTTGATTTCCTGTTTTTAATTGAGCTATACAGTTCTCTCATTGTGGAGGACCCAAATCTTCTCTTCTGCCTTTTCCCCATTCTTTTAAATTCCATTTCAGTTTCCTTAAAGGAATCCAAGTTGCAAAAAGCTTCTCCTTTGGTGGTTTTCAGTAGCCATTTGTTAAAAGCATTCCATTAGTTAAGGTGATTTATTTTACTCTATTCAAAGGAACCCCACATTGGCTAACAATGGTAAGGGTCATCTTGGGTCAATTTCTTCCAATTAGTTAAATACCTGAAGATTTGGGGCATATGACAGACATATGGCCAGCTGCTGTCTCCTTGGGGGATAGCTTGGGAAGTTTGGTTCCCCTTGGGAACTAGGCCACAATCTCTATTCTGGCATTTGCCTTTTCACCAAGTAATGTGGACTAAATAAATTAAAAACTGGGGCTTTAATCAGTTCCTAACCCTGACTCAACTGTAAAACTCTGGCCCTCATCAGTCCTGACCTATATGGTGTTGCTAGTCCACACCAGAGGGTCTTCATCAGGTCCCCAGTAACAGGGTGTTTGCCCTGGGGAGCCCACAAAGGAGTCTCCACCCTGTGGCCACAATCCCCTGAGTCCTTTGGCCCTTATTCAATGATCAATGTTACCCTTACCTGGCCTTTATCCATCCTTGCACCTCTTTTCCTCCTAATAAATGAACTCAACTGAAAGAGACATGAGGTTGGCATTAAAGGAAGGAGGCATTTACCATACACTTAAGGGGCACATGGCAAGCTGGACATCAAAAGCTCCAAGGTGATAGCAAAACACTTTGATTACCCCTCCAAGGGTCATGAAGAAGCTCCTCATCATGATGAATCCCACTGCTGACACCACTAACGTTAACTGGGCAAAGCCCACTCCTCCAAATGTAGAAGACTCCAAGATGAATTGAAAGCAGAAAAGTTTTATTAACAGGAAAGAAAGACACTAAAGAGGCACCCCAATTCAAAATACAAAGGAGCTGATTAATTATGGCAGATTGAGTAATTGAGGTAAGTGTCCTCCTGAGTAGAGGAAGTGAAAACTCATTCTCCCCCATGGTGGTAAGGAAAGACCAGCAGCTACAGTAGGGGCCCCAGTGGCAACAGCCCTGGTCCTGGGGCACCCTGGGTGCTATCAAAGAAACCTGGAAGAAATCATCCAGTTTCAGCAAGTCCTACTCTCCACCCCCACCCCCACAAGCTGTGGGGAGAGGAAAGTGGGAAGGGTCAAAGTAGTGTGAGGTAAGAAGCCAGCCTCTGCATTTGGTAAGCCTGCTCCTTTGAAGTTGTGGTCTAACATGTTAATGATGAGATGCTGATTCTGTGTAATTTGGAAATGCATTCAACACAATTGTAATCACCAGATGGGTAAACTTTTGTTTCAATTATGTTAAGCAACTTTATATAACCTTGGATGTTATTAGAATATGAAATGAGAGAAACTAAAAAGACAGTGGAAAAATTCTTTCCATGCTAATCCTGTCTCATGATATTTTGTAACTGCCATTGAGAAAACTGGGTATTTTTACCTTAACCAATAGTGAAGAGGAAGTTGCAGCTAAAACAATATGGCTCTCACTTACAAAAAATGTAAGATTGTGAACTAAGATATTTGGGTTATTTTTAATGCTTAAATTTAAAAGTCATAATTAATTACTGTGTATGTGTGTGTGGAAAAGAAGGGATGAAGCCTTATCTGGATTGGTTCTTCCCATTCAGAGCAGTCCCAGGTCAAAAGGCACAGCCCCCAGCAGTTCTAAAAGTAGATGGGGTGGAGAGGAAGCCCCTTCTCAGGGTTTCGTGTCAATTCCACTGATTTTGTAAACTGCCAAAAGAGCTTGTTTGGGTTATGGAGACGCCATGAACTTGGCTTCCTGAGAATTTGCAAATCTATAGAAATTATATCTAATGACTGGCTTTCCTATCAGGACAAATTTTCAATGTAAATCCTGATAAACTTCTCCCTAAACTGTGATTAGTGAAACTTGGGTGTTCAATGTAAATATCATAGGACCATAACTGATTTTGAATTGTCTAATGGACAATAAATCAATGGTCAATAATCCGCTATTTGAGAGAAATGCCACGAGGCACTCAGAGTGTGATACAGATGGAGGTCTGCATCTGGAAAAGCTGAGGCTAGTTTTAGCCTCATTCTAAGGTGGGATCCTCCTGGCTCAATTTCCCCATTGTGTTCCTTCGAAAAAGAATATTACTCACCTGGTTATGAGGTGCAATTGATACTGCATGGTTGGAAAACTCAATCATCTGAATTCAAACAGAGCTAAGGATGTTTTATTCTGTAGTACTTAGATAAAATCATGTCCCTGCTTTATCCTTTTATCCCATCTTTCCATAATCAGAAGAAATGGTCAAAGATAAGAGCACAACGTAAGCATGTGAGAACTTGCTGTTTTGACCTGAATGTGTAGTCAAAAAAGAAATTTAAGCCAATAACTGGGTAAATAAATTCTCAGGCTTGTCATCTGCCTGCCTCCACAGTCATGTGAATCACAGACTAAGGCTGGGATAGTAAAAGTTATGTTTCAGATTGGAGCTATTCAGGTTAAACTCACAATTCCTTTCTATTTCCTAAACAACTTACTAATTAGGTTATTCTATTAATTATTGAAACTAAATCAGAAACAGCTTTGCTTTGATTTGGAGAAGAGAATTTCAGTGCAATCAATTTTCTTAGAGGGAGGTAACCTCATTACTTAAGTATCCTCCCAAGTCTTTTGTTCTAATTAGAGTAAAAGACAGTCTCTGGCAAATTCATTTGTAGAAATATTGAAACCAGGGCTGGAAAACTTCTATCTGCAAAAGTATTGTTATTTCTCAGTGGCTTCTGATCCTCCTAAAGGAACTGGAGAGGGGAAATTCTAATGCGGCTCTTGTCACATTCTGATATTTTAAAATTTCCTCATACTTGGACCACGCACATTGTACTTGCTTTGTCAGATTTGTGCCTTGCAGACTATGGGTCATTCACCCAGGGTTGATAGCAAACAGTGGGTAACAGCCCATGTCTCTCCACCACCACCCCCCTGCCCCCTGCCATTGGCCCCTGGATGGAGCCTGTGCTTGGGTCCACTCAACCTCCTCTGAGACCCCCTCGAAGCATGGACACCTTTATGGCCCTTGCCCACAGGAAGCACTTTCAGAAGCTAAGACTTTGTCCCTTACCCTAAAAGATACTGGGTCCCATTTGTTTAAATGGGGAGTAAAAGACCATGTCTCTGAAAGCAACTCATACCTTTCAGCAACCCAGATCACAGGCATCTGACATAGCCCTCCTTTAGGATAGGGAATTAAATTGACGTTTTCCAGCCCACTGGCCACTTTTGAGGTTTCCAAATTTGCTTGCATATTGCACTTTATTTTTTATTTTGTGAAAAGTTTCAAGCTTTATTTTTTCCAATTATATACAAAAACAGTATTTGAACAATTTTGAAAAAAAAGTATAAGTTCCAAATTCTTTCCTTCCCTCTAGTCTGGGATTGTGACATGAAACTGTGTAAATGCAATAGAAGATGGTCCTGTGCCCAATGCCAGTACAGGGTTCCTGTCATTGCCTTTTGACCAGTTGTCCGACCCCTTTACTGTCAGTGAGCTGAGAGCTGTCCAAGGTGCTGCTGTTGCCTTAATGAGGAGTTGCCTTCACCACACTGTCTCCAGGTTCAATCACCACACTTTTCCTGCAGCCTCCTAAGTTGTCTTTGGTTGGAAAATTGTTTCATTTTGACTTTTTGTTGGTTCTTCCCCTCCAAAACTGGATTCAAGGAATCATTTAAAATTGTTCTGAGAAGAATTTGGGAGAGTGCATATGAGTTTCTGCCCTTACAAGATCATCATGACTCCAACTCCCTTCCTAAGAGCCATAAAATTATGTTTTTTGTTTCTTCTTTCCATTACACACATCACAAAAACATATGCCATTTCTTTTATTTTTCTAAAATTATTTCAAAGCCATTCATAAATCCTTAATATATTTTCAATCTAACTTACACCTTACTTTATATATTCTACGATTCAGTAACCCTGGCTACCTTGTTGTTTTTTTACAAAATATTTTCCATAATCTTTAATGACACTATACATTTCTGCACACTGGAAAAAAATGCTGCCCTCTTCTGTCTTTTGTCTACCTACCCCACTTTTCTAGAGCTGGAAAAGCAGGAGAGACTGTTTTTCAAAGGTTTTGCAAGTTCTGCAGAAAAGTGTTCATTTTTACCTTATTTGCTTTGGCTGATCTGGCCACAAGAAATAGTCTATTTAGATTTACCATGACACAAACCATCTCCCGTAGAGGAGTCCCAGGAGGTCTCTTTGACTGTCCAGAGCCCCATATTATATGTGACCATCAGCCCAGAAGCCTCTTATGTGGTTGTTTGCTCCTTTCAATTCCCCTGCCAGCTGGCAGAGTAGGAGCAAGCATGGGAAACTGGATAGATACAAATAGCAAGGCCTCTTATTGCCTATGAGTGACTGCTTTTTTACACAATGGTTCTGCTCTACTCTGCTTCAAGTCCATCAGGGTCATTCCTTCCTCACCACCACAATTGGTGGGTCACAAAAATCAAGAAATTTCTTGTCATTTACAGTTGCCTGAACATAATCTAATATATGCATATAGGCAGCCTACAGGAGGTCACAAAATTTCCCCAAACCCCAGTTTTCATGTGCTTGATCAAACACCTCTGATTTCTTCCCTTCACCAATCATTCCCCCCAGTTGACATAACATGGATGCGAGTTCATTTCCTAATTCTGGAGACATTCTGTCTTTGAGAACATCCGGACGTCTTCCTTCACTCAGTCCTACAGTTCATCAGCCTATTTCCTCCCTTTTTGGTTCTGCAACCTGATAGAATGGCACGATTTTATTTCAAGCTGTTATAAATCAGACACAGAATTTAACTTTCACCAGTGACCTTCATATTCCAGAGGAAGGTATGTCCTCATGGAGCACATTTATGTTTCTTTTTTCTAGTATGTATTTTAAAAAATTGATAATTTTCATATTAATCAGTGTAATGAATATACTAATAATTTATTCTTTTCAAGAGCTGGCTCTCTGGCTTGGGAGTCAGAGTTCACAATGCAGTTTAAACTGATGAATCAAAACTCTTAACAAGGGTCACAATCACTGGACCTTAAGTGAAGTGAATTAAAGATTGGAGAACCTGTTCCCCTCACAGAACTCTGGTTCTCTATTTTTGGGGAGGTGGTCACGACTTTCAAAGACATGACTCCAGAACTGTTGTATTGTGGGATGTGTGGGTTTCTTGTGGGAAACCACTAAAGAATTGTTTGTAATCCACCTTCCATTCTGCTTCCCAAGTCGGGTTTTAGGTATAGAACCTATGCTTTTACTTCAGCTAAAGGAATATTTCTCAGTCTGACACTCATTAATTAAACTTGAATACTGGCACTCCTATTTGTAGGCCTGCTTTGCATGGCTCCAAGTATTCTCAGGTTAGAGACTAGCTCAGTAAAAACCTTGTAAACAGAAACCTCTGATGCAATAAGAAGATGATGTCTGAGTGAAGGCCTTCTTCACACTGAGTCCATAAATGGCTTGTATACAGAATTTTCTGCTATCTAGAAAGCTCTGTACTCTATTTACATGCCTCTCTTCAGTCATATTGATTAGAATATGTCATGTGAGTTCTCTGATGTGAATGGAGGGCTGACTTTTGCCTGAAGGCTCTACCATATGGCTTACACTTTCTCCAGTGTGGATTCTCTAATGTTTAACTAGACTGGAGCTGACTGTAAAAGCCTTTCCCCACTGATTACATTTATAAGATTTTTCTCCAGTGTGGTTTTTCTGATGTCTTCTAAGGTTGGCCCTCTTTGTAAAAGTTTTACCACACTGATTACATTCAAAAGGTTTCTCCCCAGTGTGAATTCTCTGATGTTCAGCAAGGCTGGACTTGTCTCTGAAAGCCTTTCCACACTGATTGCATTCATACGGTTTCTCTCCAGTGTGGATTCTCTGGTGTAGGGTAAGAATGTCACTCCGTGTAAAAGCCTTTCCACATTGATTACATTCATAAGGTTTCTCTCCAGTGTGGATTCTCTGATGTACAGTAAGATTGGCCTTCTTTGAAAAAGTTTTTCCACATTGATTACATTCATAAGGTTTCTCTCCAGTGCAGATTTTCTGATGTATTCTAAAGTTGGACCTCTGTGTAAAAGCTTTACCACAACAAATATATTCACAAGGTTTCTCCCCAGTGCGGATTCTCTGATGTACTCTAAGGTGGGCACTCTTTGTAAAAGCTTTACCACACTGATTACATTCAAAAGGTTTCTCCCCAGTGTGGATTCTCTGATGCTGAGCAAGACTGGAGTTGCCTCTGAAGGCCTTTCCACAATGATTGCATTTATAAGGTTTCTCTCCAGTGTGGCTTCTCTGATGTAAGGTAAGATTGCTCTTTCGTGTAAAAGTCTTTCCACATTGAATACATTCATAAGGTTTCTCTCCAGTGTTGATTTTCTGATGTCCGGTAGGATGGGCTCCCTTTGTAAAAGCTTTAACACCCTTATTGCATTCATAATGTTTTTCTCTAGTGTGGATTCTCTGATGATTAACAAGATTGGAGCTGCTTCTGAAAGTCTTTCCACATTTATTACATTTGTAAGGTTTCTCTCCAGTGTGGATTCTCTGATGTAGGGTAAGAATGTCCCTCCGTGTAAAAGCCTTTCCACACTGATTACATTCATAAGGTTTCTCTCCACTGTGTATTCTCTGATGTACAGTAAGATTGGCCCCCTTTGTAAAAGCTTTTCCACATTGATTACATTCATACAGTTTCTCTCCAGTGTGGATTTTCTGATGTATTCTAAAGTTCTCCTGCTGTGTAAAAGATTTACCACACTGATTACATTCACAAAGTTTTTCTCCAGTGTGGATTCTCTTATGTTTAACTAGACTGGAGTTGACTCTAAAAGTCTTTCCACATTGATTACATTCATAAGACTTTTCTCCAGTGTGAATTTTCTGATGTAATCTAAGGTTGGCCCTCTTTGTAAAAGCTTTACCACACTGATTACATTGAAAAGGTTTCTCCCCAGTGTGGATTCTCTGATGTTGACTAAGACTGGAGCTGCCTCTGAAGGCCTTTCCACACTGATTACATTCATAAGGTCTCTCTCCAGTGTGGATTCTCTGATGTTCAGCAAGGCTGGACCTGTCTCTGAAAGCCTTTTCACACTGATTGCATTCGTAAGGTTTCTCTCCAGTGTGGACTCTCTGATGTAGGATAAGACTGCCCCTCCGTATAAAAGCCTTTCCACACTGATTACATTCATAAGGTTTCTCTCCGGTGTGGATTTTCTGATGTACACTAAGATGGGCCCCATTTGTAAAAGCTTTTCCACACTGATTACATTCATAAGGTTTCTCTCCAGCGTGGATTTTCTGATGTCCGGTAAGATGGGACCTCTGTGTAAAAGTTTTAACACACTGATTACATTCGTAAGGTTTTTCTCTAGTATGGATTCTCTGATGATTAACAAGATTTGAGCTGCCTCTGAAAGTCTTTCCACATTCATTACATTTATAAGGTTTCTCCCCAGTGTGGATTCTCTGATGTAGCGTAAGAATGTCACTCCGTGAAAAAGCCTTTTCACACTGCTTACATTTATAAGGTTTCTCTCCAGTGTGGATTCTCTGATGGACAGTAAGATTGGCCCCTTTTGTGAAAGCTTTTCCACATTGATTACATTCATAAGGTTTCTCTCCAGTGTGGATTTTCTGATATACTCTAAAGTTGACCCTCTGTGTAAAAGCTTTACCACACTGATTATATTCACAAGATTTTTCTTCCATGTGGATTCTCTGATGTTCATTAAGTTGAGTCTTCTGTGTAAAAGCCTTTCCACATTGATTACTTTTATAAGGTTTCTCTTGAGTGTGGATTTCGTGATAAAGAGCACAGATTTCTCTCCAAGTGAAGTCACTGAGACCATCACCCATGAATCTTTGATCCTGAGTTTTTTCCACAGAAAGGTTTAGCTTTGCAGGAATCTTCTTCACTTCAAGTCTTATCCCTGCTTCTGAAAGCAACAAGTAAGAAAACACATACACACAGATACATAAATAATTATATCCTCTTCCCTTCATGGGCAGAACATAAACTCCTTTATATTCTCTCTCCCTTGGCAAAGAAAAGGTCCTCAAACTTCAAAAGTTTTCAAATGGGCAGAACCAATTATTTCAAAATGCCAGTAGCTCATATCCCAAGGATGATTTAATTTACAAGGATAATTTAATTCACACACAATTACATTGAATCCCCACAAAAAACCTGTAACAGAGGCAGAGTGTCCTTATCACATTCAGAACTCAGGCCTTGAGCTCAGAATGGCTGAGTGGCTTGACCCAAAATCCCAAATCTGAGACATGAACTCAAACCTGTGACTTAGCATGCTCTGTCCACAGTACTAAAAAGGTTGCCTCCACTTAATCTTTCCCTTTCACTTTCATCATTTGCACTTTCAGTACTTTCTTCAGAGATGTTATTTGGAGTACAATAAATAAATATTCAAATACAATAAATAAATATTCAAATTATTTCATGATCTCTCATCTATGTAAATATAATGTAATGTCTCTGGTAACAATTTTCAATATTTTTTTTCTGTTACAGTATTTGAGGTCACATGAATAATGCCAGTACTGTTTTTTTGTACTTACCTAAAACAGAAAAGGTTTTGTTCTGGCTTATTACATTTTTTTTAAATGTTTCTGCAAGGCAATCAAGGTCAAAGAACTTGTCCAGGGTCACACAGATATCAAGTATCAAGTGTCTCTGGTTGGATTTGAACTCAGATCCTCCTGATTCCAGGGCTAGTACTCTATCAACTGTACCACCTAGCTGCCACTTGGCCTATTAATTTATTTTGATAGTGATTATTTATTTCTTTTTTTAAAAAACTGTCACTAAATGCACTCTGCTCACTACAATAAAAATAAAATTCTTGTAATAAATATTGTGTATGTACAACTCATGTAAGATTGCTTACCATTTCATAGAAGGGAGAAGGGAAGGAGTGAAGGAATTTGGAATTTTAAATTTAATCAAATGTTTAAAAATTGTTTTAATATCTAGAAGAAAACAAAATATCACATTCAAGAATAAAATGCTTGTAGTAAAAAAATTCTGCATATCCACACCTTTAAAAAAGCATGGCATTTCCCATGTCTGAAAATGTGTCTCATACATGAATTTGGGTCTATCATCCTTTTGTAAGGAAGTAGACAGCAAGCTTCAGTATAAGTCCCCCTGAAGCTCTTTCCTATTTGGGGGTTCACAAATCCCTTGGAGGTTCTAGACAGTGGTCCAAAGGATTTGAACTAAAATTTTATCAATGGCACTTTAAGCCATAAAAAAGGCACTCAATTTTGAGGCTAAGATATTTATCTTCTGGGACAACAAGTATGTGCATATTTCAATCATAAGAGGATTCTTTCTGCACTGATTCCCAATCATTATGGTCAGGCAAATAATCCTTTTGGAGTTCATGCAATGAGAACATAAGTCTTACTGCTTCTGACTACATGCAATGTATTCTTTCCATTTCTTAACTCAACATCAAATTATTTCCCAACTTGCAGGAAGTTTGGACATTTGTATGCAAATGATGACAGGAATGTACAGACCCTCACTGGCCAGCTGTCACTGCACCAGAGTAGTCCTCTGTCATTCCTGGGTTACCTTATAATCACATCTCACGAAATGTGTAATTACCAGATCAAGGTGGTACTCGGGTCGGCATTCTTGCAGCTGAGGTAACAGGCTGTTTGGACCCAGGATTGCCATGCATGCACAGGAGAGGCCAAAATGAAACCATCTTAGACCCCCTACAATCTTTCTACAAGAACCAACCTTAAACTGTCCCTCATTACAATGCTAAGGTTGTTTTCTGATCTGAACCTTTATTATTCACCTCCCTGTCAGCCTCTCAAAGGAACTGTTTGACAACACAGATCAGTCATTCAGTACAGTTTCAGTGAAAGTGTAGCAGGTTTTCCAATGGTAGAAAAAAGAAAGTTACGTCTGATGAAATCCTATCCTCACAAGGGAGGTTTTATATAGTTAAAACTTTTTTTAAACATTGTTTAAAAAACATCTATGTGAATGACCTTCAAGTACATTTATTATGTAATACACTACTTGTCATGAGCAATTAGAAAAATAAGTCTTTAAAAGAGTAACCATCAATTCATTTTATTAACTGGTAAGGGCACTAAAAACAAATGAGTTTCCATCACTGGGGATTGTCTTGGATCGCCGCATTGCTATGAAAAGTTAAGTCATTCGTTGTCCTTCGTTGAACAACATTGCTGTTGCTACGGACAAAGTTCTTCTGGTTCTATTTAACTCACTATGCACCAGTTCATTTAAGATTTTCCAGGTGTTTCTGAAATCATCCTGCTTGTCATTTCCTATAGCACTATAACATTCCTTTACAATCACATGCCATAGCTTGTTAGTCATTCCCCTGTTGATGACCATCCCCTCAATTTCTAATTCTTTTTCCCATAAAAAGAGGTGATATAAATATTTTTCTGCAAATAGGTCCTTGCCCCTTTTTTTGGATGTCTTTGGGACATAGACCTAGCAGTATAGGAGTATAGATGGGAGTATACTGTGTTGAGCAAAGTTCTAAATTGCTTTCCAGAATGGTGGATCAGTTCACAACTCCACCAACAGTGCACTGATGTCCCAGTTTTCCCACACCCCCACCAATAACCAACTTTTTCCTTTTTTGTGATAATAGCCACTCTGATCAGAGTGAGGTGGTACCTCAGTGTTGTTTTAATTTGTGTTTCTGATCAATACAGATTTAGTATATTATTTCAAATTTCTATTTGCTATTGTTTCTACCACTACGATTTTGATTTAGACTATTTCTCCCCAAATCTATTCTCTTCTGACTGTTATTATCCTCACTCCTTGTATTCTCTCATTTCTCTGTTGAACTAATGTATTTCCATTCCAAAACTATCTCTTTTCAAGTAGATCAACTAACAGTGAGGTTCACTTCCTGTTGTTTCTTCTCCAACTATCTCCATGTTTTTACACTAGGTTGTGAGCTTCCTGACAGCAGAGACTTTCTTTTCCCTTTCTTTGGACCCTCAGAGCTTAACACAGTGCCTAAAACACAAGGTGCTTAATCACTCTTTACTGACTGGCTGACTGGGCCCAAGGCTGACAGCAGGCCCCATCCTCTACCACAGTCCCTGCATTCTGGTCTCTCTCCTACTTGCCAAATGCAAGTGCTGGCTTCAGTCATGGTTCTCTCTCTTTCTTGCACCCACTCACCTCTAACTCGTCACCTTTCTTAGGTTCTAACCCTGGTGGAACGTGACCGGACCCAACACTGAAGATCACAGAGACTTCTTTCTAAGCCCCTGAAGGGTCTCATACCAGGGAACACCCTCAAGTGATCCTCACCTTCATGAACCTGGTCAATGATTTTCCAAGAATGGGGCAGAGAAAGAGCCACAGAGATCAGGAAAGGGATTGAGGTGATGATTTATGCAAAGGGTTGGCCTTGGATTATTTCCAGGTAAGGCAGTGGCCTTCCTTCCTATTTGTGCTGCTGGACGAGAGAGAAAACTATGAAACCAGGGTGCCTGGGTCCACTACAAATTTAGGATGCACAATCTCAGCTGGACCCTCATTGTGAGAAGACAATCTTTTGACATCTCCACAACCAACTACCCATGCCACTCAGCACAGCAGCTTTTCCAAATCTTTCCCTTCACCCACAACCCTCCCCTATGGCTTGTTCTCTTACCCCTACTCAACCCATCCACACCTTCTTGCTTGAACTTGGCTTCCTATTTCATTGAAAAAAATGGACATTTACCAAGAGCTACCTTATTCTCCGTAGCTCTCATTTCCCAGTGGCCTTCTTTTCCTTTGTGGCCTCAGTATCAGATAAAAAGGTCATCCTTTGGCTTGCTAAAGCAAATTCCTTTATGTGTAACAATATTTCCATTCCATCTCTCATCTACCTTGGTACATTCTTCCCTTATTATCTGCATTTTTTCACTAATTTTTACTCTCTCCCACACTGAAGACTTCTTTCCTGTTGTCACAAATAAAACTATTTCTCGCAAATCACCCTCAATGAACCATGCAGCCCCATGAGATCCTGTCCACTATCTTTCCTCCATTTCATGGGCAAATAGCTAGAGATGGGCATTTACAACCGGGGTCTCCAACTCCTTTCCTTTACTCTCTTTGAAACTCTCTGCAGTCCGACCCCCAACTTTATTGTTCTATTGAAACTTATTCCCTTAAAATTAGCAATAATTCTGAAAATGCTCAATTCAGTGGCCATTTCTTGATGTTCATCCTTGTTGAATTTTCTGCAGACTGTGGCAATGATGGTCATCCCTTTTACTTGTCATTGTCATCTCTAATTTGTAGTGACATTACTCTCTCCTGGTCCTTCACTTACCATATGCAAAATGAAACCCATTCTCTTTCCCCAAACCCTCCAACTTGCCTATGTTCTCAATGGTATCCAAGGCATCCTCAACAGTCCAGGCTCAGAGATGAAGAGTCATGCATTCCTCATCGACTCTCACACGTTCACACTCCTGACCCCAATATTTACTCTGGAGTAAAATCCTGGAATTCCACTTGTGTGACATCTCTCCCATACACCCTGTTCTCTCACAGTACTCTCACTACCTTGGTTCAGGCTCCAGTTACCTGACACTTGAGGAATTTAAGAGCTTGTTAGTTGTTCTGGGGCTGCCTCATCTCCTCCCAGTGCAGTCAATCCTCAACCCAGGTGTCAAGTTCATCTTCCTAAAGCTCTCACCTGATCATGTCACCACCCACTCACCAATCTCCTCTGAGTCTCCAGCAAAAGGAACCAATGTAAAATCCTCCCTTGGACTGTTAAGCATGGTATCACCTCCCCCTCTCCTACAATTCCAGTATTTTTTCACCCTATTCCCCCCCATATGCTATAATCCAGTAGTATGGGTCTCCTTTCTGTTGTGTGAACAGGACACTCCATCTCCTGACTCCCTGGGTTTTTCCCACTGTCCCTTTTGCCTACAATGCTCATGGTGGCTTCCCTGGAGCCCACCTTTCACAATAAGCCTTTCTCAATATTCACCACCTTAGGGCTTTCCCTCTCTTCCCCAGCTCAAATTCACCCTGCCAATATTGGCTTTCTACACAGTTCTTGGACTCTTCATCAGACTGAGAAATCCAGGAATGCTAAGGACATCCCTTGCATCTCTTTATGACCCCAGTGCATAACAAAGGGTGTGGCATGCAGCAAGATCCTAACAAATTTTGTTGGTTTGAAGAAGGTCTAAGAAAGAGCCCCTTCTGGAGAACCTAGTCCCTTTTGGCATTTTCAGGAGATTTCATTCCCCAACTTTCAAAAAGCAACTCCTTATAAGATAATAAATTTCACCCTGGAAGAGAGTTGAAAGACCATGGAGTCTAACCCCCTCATTTTACAGATGGGGAAACTGAGTCTCTATGGTACAGGGAATGGCCCACAAAGCCATTGCTAATAAAAAAACAGAAAAAGAATTCCAAGGAAGGCCTTCCTGTCCCCAAATCTAGTACCTCCTTCACAACACATAGCCATCTCTCATAATCACAGCTCTCATATACCTGCTTTCACCTCACTCACCTGGACAGCAATTCCTTGGGCCTTCTTGTTCCAGCATCCATGGTGCTTCCCTTTGCACAAAATAGGAGATCACATCTTCTCTGGGAACTGGTAGCCCTGGGCATGGGGAATCAGTTAGGGATAAGCATGGAGAGAGACTTGTAATTCAGTTCTCTTTAAGGAAAAGAGTGTGGATACAGAGCTAATCCATTGTGAGGATCACTCCATTCTGTCCACACACAGGAATCTGTAACTGACCCCTTAGAGCTTATGATACAAGTAACTGAGATACAGCCAAACCCTCTGTGCCCCCAACCCCAACCCCATCTCTGTTCTGGCAGAAACTCTTAGACCCACAATACAGCAAAAGCGCAATTGTGTCAGATCAGCCTCAAGCCCCAGCAACAGGTACCCTTATCAATCAGTTTTTGCCCTCCCCCCTGCCTGGCTCCTCACTCCCTGACCCCTACATAAACCTTGTGTGCTGTTCATTCAGAAGGTGTTTGCCTTCTTGGGTGAGAGTCTCCTGCTGATAAACTCAGCCCAGTTAGTCCCAACGCTACTGCTCAGCCAGTCTGTTATTCATGGCACCACAGGAGCATGCAAGACAGGACCACAGGGTGGTTCCCAGGAATCTTGAAGGATCTTTTCCATAGCATTAACTTCGGCGAGTTCTGGGTAGAGGTGAGGAAGACAATCATGGAACCAATCTGGAATCAGAGAATCTGACCTTGTGCACCTTCTTCATAGAAGGACGGACTCACTGCATAGATTCCATTGTCTCAAAATCAGAGGCAGCTGGTAGTGCAGTGGAGAGAGCCCTAGGCCTGGAGTCAGGAATGCTGGGTTTAAGTAGAGCCTCAGACAGTTAGCGGCTGTGTGCCCCTGGACAAGTCATTGAACCTATGTTTGCCTCAGTTTCTCATGTGTAAAATGGGCATAATCATATCACCTAACCTGGAAGGTAATAATGAGGATGCAGTGACATAATATTGTAAAGAAAGCCCTTGGCCCAGCACACGGCCAACAGCAGGTGAACAGAAATGCTTCTTCCCTTCCTTTCCTTCCCGTCCATCCGTGCTGGAAGTTTAGGGCAACAAACCAGCTACACCAGCCACAAGTGAGAGCTATGAGCTACCAATGTGTGCTTGTTAGCCATAAGAATATTCCAAATATTAGGCCCATCCCAAAGAGGAAGAGGTTGCAAGGAAAAGCTTCCTGAGCCATTTTCAGAGATTTGGCAGCAAAACTCACGTCCAGGGAGAGGTCAGACCCAATAACACCTGAGATTGGTTCCACATCTAAGATCCTTCCACACTGACTGGAGCTTTGACCTGAAACTGCCTAGAACTGGTAAGAAACTGCATCAGGGCAACAAAGGAATCCCTCAGCTTCCTCTCACACAAGGCAAAGACTTTTTTCGGGAAAGCCAGGTGGCCTTTGGAGCCTGCCTCTTGGACACAGGAGACACACACTTTTCTCTACTAACTGATAGCTGCTCCAAAGCCTTCATACCAGGGAATGAAGACATGACCTTTGATTGCAGACTCAGTTACCAGGGGAAGTGTCCTTACCAAGGGACAGCAGGTTCCGGGCATTTTCCAGCATGACCTCTATGTACAGCTCCTTCTGAAGATGGTCCAAGAGGCCCCACTCCTCCTGGGTGAAGTCCATAGTCACATCCTTGAATGTCACTGTCTCCTGAATCACCAAAAGTCACAGGACACAGAGCAAGAGACATTTCACAGTTAAATTCCAGTCATCATCAATGTATAAAAGGAAATTTCAGAGTCACGTCTTGGAACCACAGTCACTAAAAACTCAGTGGAATTTTGAGTAAATTCATATTCATATTTTAGAAAACATAAACTGTAAAAAAGCTGAAAAATTTGTTATTATAGAACATGTCTCACTGTGGAATCAGGGAGAAAATGTGTGTTCTATCGATGAGGCAGGTTCCTCTATGGAGGAGAGAGAGAGAGGGTGATGTGAAGTTTCTTCCGTATCAGTACTGATATGGAAGTCCATGAGAGGCCAGCAGTACGTTGCATTCTGGGGGTACAACAGGTAAGCACCCCGACATACACAAGGTGGCCTATCACAGTTTCTTAAATCTGCATTAATAAAAGGAAAGGCAACTCTTGAGAGGTTAACAATCTCCTTTAATCAAGCACATGTATCAGAAAAAAATAAATCAAAATTTCAGAGATATCAAAAATCAACAGACATGCTTCCCAATGTGTGACCATTAACATGCATACATATACACCAGAAGGAGAAGCACCAACACCTGGGTTTTCAAAGCTGGGGGGGTTGCTTAGTGGCTTTCCAGAGTCTCATCTGGCACACAAACCATCTTCCAAAAACTAAGCTCCAAAGTAAAACCCCACCCTCAGAGTATTTATACAATTTTCAGAGACAGAGGGCGTGACCCCTCTGACCTAGTGCCTCATTAGGAAAAGAAAAAAAAAGCATTTAGACCCCTCCTCCAAAACAACTCCCTTAATCAAGCTTCCCTCAACAGCCCCACATGATGCCTACCAATGGGCAGGGGAAATTTTTAATTCCCATTACAGGGGGAAAACCAATATTTAATATACTCACTGAAAAGAGAATAAAGATTAAGATCTAGTTTGCTTCCAGGAAGGCTGAAATAAAGTCTTATCTACATGAAAACATGAAGAGGATTCTAGAAAGACAGTCATCAGAATCTGGATAGCACTGAGTGGGAGGAGACATTTGCCAGCTGAGCCTGTGTTCTCCTGGGTCCTCCTGTGCTCTCTTGGGAATACTGAATGCTGCCTTCCTCCCGAATCTCAAGGATGCTGGGGACCTTCAGACTTTCAGGGTTTGCCAAGGGGTCTGATCTGTGGGAAAGTTGATGGAGGCTTCCCTTGCTCACAGCAGGATCCTAGTTCTGTAGGCTCCTGAACTGGTTTTCAACCTTCTTGGCAACTGCAAATCTAGTGACCTTGGCAACTACCAGCCAGCTGACAAGCTCTGCAGGTCCCATGTTAGACTGTGATGCCTGCCCTGATGATTCTTGTGCATGCTTCAGGCTGGGCTAGGAGCTGGGACTGAGCCCCTGCTCCCATCCTGGAATCTGGGCCAGACCAACAATGCTTCTCTCTAGGTATTCCACTTAGAGTCTCCAACTGCTTCTGACCCCCAAGGCTGCCTCGAGGCTCAGGTCTTCCCCTGTTCAATCCAAGAAATGGGAGTAGGCAACCAAGACTCCAGGCAGCACCTGGCTGAAGTTGCTTGGGTCCACAAGCCAGGTTCCACCCTCTGCTCCTCTCTCTCCCTCACATCCCATCCAGCTCTGCTGATTTCACCTTTGCAACTTCTCTGAAATGGGATCACTGCTCCCCTACCTAATACCATCCCCAAGCAGTCCCAAACCCTCATCACTTCACACCCAGGCTATTGCTATACCCTGCTGATGGGTTTACCAGCCTCAAGCTTCTCCCCACTCCAATCTGCCCTCTATTCAGACACTAAAGTGAGTTTTCTTAAAGGGAGGCTCTGACCATGTCACCACCCTGCTCCTCCACTCAATAACCTCCAGTACAAAATACAAATGCAAAAGCCATGCAAAGCCCTTGATGACTTCATCCCTCCCTATATGGGCTCCTCTCTCCAGGGACCCTGGCCTCCTGGCTGCTCCCTAAACAAGACCCTCCATCTCTCAGCTCCACACATTCTCAGTGCCCAGCCCCATTTCACTGGACAGCCCCACTGTCGCACTGTTCCTCCTCAGCTCTGCCTACTGCCTTCCCTAATGTTACATTTGTTCTTCAGTCAGGCCCACCTCTGCATGATTTGGGCATTTCCTTGGCAAAGATGTTAGAGTAGCTGGCCATTTCCTTCTCCAGCTCATGTTACAGAGGAAGAAACTGAGGTAAACAGGGTCAAGTGACTTGCCCAGGGCCACACAGCTTGTGAGAGTCTGAGGCCAGATCGGAACTCAGCTTTCCTGACTCCAGGCCTGGCAGTCTATCCACCGCACCACCTAGCGGCCCTACTGGCTGCACTGACTTTGTGATATCCCAACTTCAGTCCTATCTATGCGAAGTCTCTCCCAACCCCTCTTAGTGCTAGTGCTCTCCCTCTTTTCATTAGTTCCTACTTTATACAATTCCCCAGGAGACCGTGAGGTCCTTGAGTAATTGGATTGTCTCCTGCCTTTTTATGTGTCCAAGCACTTAATGAATGTTTGTTGATCAATTATCTCAGTGTCTGTTCTTTCAGGACTTTTACATTTTCCTCCTCAGCCAGGAGCACTGGTGCAGGAGTCAGGAAGACTGATCTTGGGGAAGGCCTAGGCTCACATCAAGCCTCAGACACTAAGAGCTACGTGATGCTGGGCATATCCCTTAACATCTGGGTCAATTATCTCAACTTAGGTAAACTGAGGATAATGTCTCTGGGCATGGCAGAATCAAGATGGCAAAATGAGGAAGCAAGGCAGTGAACTCCTCTCCACAAACAGCTGAGAGATCTGGGCACTGTACTAGACCAAATCCTGATGGGGAAAACCAGAAAAACCTGTGAGTCCTTGAGCCAGGTTGGCAGAAGAGAAGAAAGGAGAGGTCCATGGACCCTTGGAACAAGTCTATAGAGGAAGACACTGCACAAGGAGCATTTCTGCAATGAGATCCAGTGTAAAAGGGAAAGAAGATTCAGACCCATGTCAGGGGACTGCAACAGGATGGCTCTCTCACACTTTACCCAGGCCCAGCTCACATAACCAGAGTCAAGGGTATCTGTGCCAAGTAGTGGAATTCCTGGGTAGGGAGACCCTGGGGAATGAAGCAAGGAAGGTCAGAAGACTGCAGAAGAAAGGGTGTGGCTCAAGCCTGGAATGACAAGCAGGGTCTGCCTTCCAATGTCCAGCCCAGCTAGCACTGGGAAAACACAGCAAGGATCCTAAAATAAAGGGAAACTTACAATTTTGCCCCTCTGAGCCAACCAGCAGCGCTTAGTAGTTGGCCAATAGGGACAGAGCCTGGGTCCACTCTTGCATAGTCTCAAACCCAAGTCAGAAACTTAGAGAGTTCAGAGCAGGAAGGCAACAATCTTATTTTGTTCTGGATCAGACCACTTAGAGAACACTGACAGCTAGTAAGCCTCTATCCTGTCCCTGAGATCCTGCAATAAGACAATACTCCAGACTCCAAGGAAGCAGCCACAAGAGCTGCCCAGACATTCCCTCCAGGGTGTTGCAGAGGAAGCAGGCTGATAGAATGAGCCAGCAGAAAAAGAAGAACCTCCCATAATGAATGGTTATGGTGGCAGAGCAACTGGAGACGCAAATATGGAAGAAGGACTTATATCTACAAGCACTGCTGCCAAAAAACAAGTCTTGGGCATAAACTCAACCAAAACTTCTGGAAGCACTGAAGCAAGAGTTAAACATGTTTATAAGTGGAATGAGAGTGCCTGAGGGGAAAAGAATTGGAAAAGAGATGAGTGGTGTGGAAGAAAGAATCAAGGAGGTAACAGTTTGTCAGAAAAGGTACGAAATGATGGCCAAGCAACAAACTCCCTAAAACTTGAAATAAAACAAACAGAAGTCACAAGACAATAACTAAAAACAAATCCAAATGGTTGAAAAAAGATGAAAATACCAGTTATTTCATAGTAAAAAACAATTCACAGAAAAGAGAATAAGGAAAAATTTAAATACCATTGGACTCTCTGAAAGCCACTAAACAAAGGAGCCTCGACAGGAGATTTCAAGAAATCTTCCAAGTGCCAGATGTCTTACAACCAGAGCAGAAAGTCAAACTAAACCACAGAGCACTTCCTGAAAGAAACCTCTGAATGAAAACTCCACAAAACACAGAGCTGACAGATGAATAAGAAAAATACAGCAGGCAGTCAGAAAAACAAAATTCAGGTACCACGGAGCCACAGGATCACACAAAATTTGGCATAACCATCATGAAAGACCAGGGTGTGGAACAGAACATGCCAGAAGGCAAAGGATATGGTCTTATAACCAAGAGTAACTTACCCAACAAAACTGAGCATAATGATATACAGGGGAAAATGACACTTTGAGGAAAGGATTTCCAAGCATTCTTGATGAAAGTACCATTACTGCAAAGAGTTTTTGAAGTTCAAACACAAGAGAAGTAAAACATAATAATACAATAAAGAAGGATGAAGTAGCCTACGGTGCAAAAAAAAATGATAAACTACTCATTCAAATATGGGGAATTGATATGTGTCCTCTCTCAACTCTCTGAGTGCTCATAGAGGGAATCAAATTAGAAAAGACCTGTTAGATTCTGTTATGTCTTGATGTTAAAGAAAAGATGGAAAGAGAAGAAGAGGAATAAACTAAGGTGGTTGGATGGAAAGCAAGGTTAGGAAATACTATTTCACACAACGATGGGGCACAAGTAGACATAACCCTAACCCTATACAAACAAGGAGGTGGGAGTGGGTGGGAACAACTGATGCCTGAACTTTAGTCCTCTAGTCAAAGGAAGAACACACACACACCACAGAGTTACATACTGAAATCCTCACTCGTGAAAAGGAGAGAAAGGAGAGGGGTAATTAGAAGTAGATAGATTAGGGGAGAGGTTAGTCCTAAATAAAACAAATTCAATTTTAATCTTTCTTTTTGAGGTGGCAAAGAAAGAGAATCTGAGAGATTATTCATAAATGGGGTATGGATGAATAATTAACATGTAATTGATTATTAATGCACCGACCTTGAAGAAGCATAATGACCAACCAAGACTCCAGACAGCCAATGATGAAGTAACGTGCTGCCTAGCCACCTAGCAGAAGCCCTCAGGCAGAAAAGAAGAAATGTTTTTTAGGGTAGAAGTAGTGCGGATTTTTGTTTCAGATTGACTATACATTGTGTGTAATGGGTTCTGTTTTTGTTGTGTTCTCAACGTAGGGGAGAGAGAAGGTGAGAAGATTAGGTGGACCTTGACTGATACAAATGTACGTACTCACACATATTGTGCACACACACTGGAAGTGTGATCAGTCAGTTCCTGAGGACTCATGATGACAAGTTTCTTACCTCTTGCCAGAGAATCGACACTCAAACTACGAGCTGATATAACTTTAACTATAACCATTGAGCAATTTTGTTTAGCTTGACTACATAAATTCCTGTAATAGGGGCTAGTTTTTCTTGCCATCTCAATGAAGGGGGAGGGGCATGTGGCAGAAAGGGAAGGGAGAAAAGGCTAATTTCTGATGTAAAAAATTTGAATTTAAAAGTGAGGTAAAAAATGTTTTCCCCCAAATAGTCCAGACTACACAAGTAAAAATGAGACAGAGATAATGACACCTACCTTAAGTTAGATTATGACTGTCAAGTGAGGTATTGGTAAGGTACTTAACAGAGTGCCTGGCACTTAGTAGGTGCTTGATAATAAATGCTGGTTTTCTTCCTTCACAGTCTTGACCACTCACCACACAGCTGTCAAAGGTAGCACCCTGGCCATGTGTGAAGGAGCCACTATTTCCTGGAGTTCCGTCCTTCTCCTGTCACATGGTGAGGCCAGTTGTTTTTTTCTCTGCCAGAAAGGTTACAAAGCTCTCCCAAGGACCTTACTTACACAGGGGCCAAAGGCTCCATGTGCCTCCCACCCAGCAGTATTCTAAGGGTCTCTGGACAAATGAGTGTGGTTGCCTGGCAATGTAAAGGCACAAAATTCTACCCATACAAAATCAGAGTCCTTCAGATATGACACACTTCCCCAGATGGCACATTGCCACACCTTGCTCAGCTGACCAGGGGAAGGGAGCCCTGTCTACTCAAGCTAAAGAACGCCAACATCCTTGGTGAATGTTCTTTTCATGCTGTCATTAAATACAGCTCCTTTAACTTGCTGAATGACCTAGAAGTGTCTGATCTTTGCTTCATATCTAAACTGAGTCAGTTCCACCCATTATTCCTTCCCAGGTCAATGTAGGATGTGCTCCAGTCTGTAGGACACTGAGACTTTCCAATAAGCTGAGTGAGAGACCTTGTCACACTAACCCGACTGTCAGTCCCTCCTTTTCTCCTTTGCTCTCACTGTCTCTGCCAGTACATGGCACACTGTACAAGGAAGACCCAATTGTCCTACCAGGAAGTCAACCTGTATAGCAATATGGTCTGTGGTGCCCAGGACCAAGAGTGAGAAGCAAGGGTGAGAATCCCAGGAGCCTCCTTCAGATAGTACAGAAACATCCATCATTCAATCACTGAACCAGGGTAGGTCTTAGAAACATAGGGGCAGCAGGATGACCCTAGAGAAGTCTGTACAAGAATTCTGGGGCTTGTATATCTAGGACCTTTCTAAATGCTCATTGGGGGCAGCTAGGTGGTGCAGTGGATAGAGCACCAGTACCTGGGTCAGGAGGACCTGAGTTCAAATCTCACCTCAGACACTTGACACTCACTGTGTGACCTTGGGCAAGTCACTTAACTCCAATTGCCTCATCCTGATGAATATCAGGTCACTGGATTCAGATGGCTCTGGAGGAGAAGCAAAGCTGGTGACCTGAACAACCCCCCCTTACTCAAAATAAAGTCAAGTGCAAGTCATGTCACCACTTCTCTGATGGCATGGTCTTCTTCGGCAACAAAGGACAAACACACAAATGCTCACTGACTTGACCTAAGAGCTGGTAAAGGGGAGGGTTTCAGAGGGACCTGGGAAGGCTTGTGGGAGCTGAAGCAGGAGGACATGAGCAGCACCAGTACAACTTCTGTTCTGATGACCAAAACCAAAGGACAAGAGCTAGGAGAGCCTTCAGGTGCTCTAAGGTTACCCAGACAGGACTCAGAGTAAAGTTTTTCCTGGTACTTCAGTCACTACAAGGGAGAGCTTGGCCATAAGGAAGAGGGAGGAGGGGGAGGAGCTGTGTGTAGGTGGAGGGGGAGCTGGCAGGCACAAGACAGCAAAGACATGATCCTGGGGTAACAGGGGTCACACCTATCAGTAAGCTGTAATGAAGGGGAAGTTAAAAACAAATGGGAGGAGGCAGGAGGAGCAGTAGATAGAGAACCAGCCACAGTAAGCAAGATCTGAGTTCAAATCCAGCCTCAGGCACTTGAGATTTTATTAGCTGTGTGACCTGGGTAAGTCACTTCACCCTGATTACCTCACAGAAAGATCCTGGAAGAGCAGCATGGGCGGGGGCAGGGCAGGGCTCAAGACAATAAATAACCTTAAAACACAGAAGACAGGAGCAGGGCATGCCTCTTTTTACAAAGAACCAGTCCATAAGGCAGGTATCACCAGAGTCATAGACCAACCTCTAGGTCTACAGACATGGCTGGATTACTGATGTGGGTCAACCCTGCGGATGGACTGCACTCACCTGTGCTGGGGATCGGTCTCTCCCAGGAGCCATTTCCTGGGGATCCAGGTTCCCTGTGTAGGGGGCAAAGGAACCAAAGTGACTCCAGTGTGTAAAGTTCCTCCATCTTATCCCTGGATCTGATCTACCCCGAGGACCTGCTCCCCCACCTTCTATGGCCCCACAGATGGAGCAGCAGCCAAAGCTCTTCCTCACAGACATCCCAACTAACCATGAAAAGTCCTCATTCTTAGCCTTTCTGGTAACCAGGAGACACCCTGGAGCCACCCGGGAAGTCCTTCCCTCCTTCCCCTCTGCACAGAAAAGCCCATCTGCCCCAGCTATGATCTTGGGGCTCATACTCTGGACGATTGCTATTTCTTGTATCTTAAAATAAATCTAACTTCCTTCCAGTTTTGGTGTCTGAATTTGACCCAATCCCTGACTGGGCCAGGCCATGGTCCTCCACAGACTAAGCTGGGGAGGGAGAAGGATCCCAGACAGGGAGGGCTCTTTCCCCTCTCCTCCCAGGCAGGAGGCTGCCCACTTGGGATTTACAGAGGGTGAGGTCCCACTGGAGTTAGAAAGACTCAGGCTCTGCCCTCAGGGGAAAGATTCCAACCTGTAGAGGGGGCAGGGAAAGTCAGGCTTGGAAATGAGGAGGGTCTGAACAGGGAGACCACTTCCCTCCCTCCCTTACTGCTCTTCTGTCCCCCTCCCCTTCCCATCCTCCTACAGAGCCCAAGAGTCAGAGGGCACCTTGGGATCCCACAGGGCATGAGACCAGTCAGAGGCTCAGTGACCCCTGTCAGAACTCTAAAGGGCTGCTCTGGAATAGAGCTGCCAGGGAATGACCAGGGAAGTCTGAGACTGGGATTCAGTCCCTGCATGGGACCTGAGGGCTCTGAGAGAAGTGGGGGCAGGGCAGCAGGTGGCCTGGGGGAGGGGAGCAGGGCAGGGTCTGGGAGGCAAGACATTCCAAGGGCTCATGGCAGGGAGGTCAGGGTCCCAGAGGGACAGAGTGTTCTGAGGTCTAGCCTGCAGCCAGGGAGGACTCCTGGGACCCCTGGTGAAGGTTAGGCCTGGGATCCCTAAAGGAAGAGTGGAGACAGAGCCCCCGTACCGGCAGATGAGAGGACAAGGGGCCAGGACAGAGCTTTGGTTCCTGCTGCCAAGGTGGGGTCCTCAGGACTGAAGGCAGGAGCTGGGGGCGGGGAGACAGGACACCTGGGTTCAGAGAGGGTCCCTCTGGGTAAAGTCTGGAGTTTGGGAAAGTGTGAGCCAATGGGAAATGTGGGGAGGGGGACCCTGGACATCGGGGAAGCGATTGGAGGTCTGGAAAAGAGCTGGGGCGGGCAGCTCGTCCAGTGGCCAGGGCAGGGAGGCAGGCGTGCTCCGGGCGCACCTGGAGAACACTCACCCTGAGGTCAGAGACGGCAGGACCTACCTGGGATCTGCACCCACAGAACTGCCTTCCAGAATGCGCAGAGATCTCGGAGCAAGGCTTCCGGCTTCCGGTCAGCCCGCTCTGGGAGGGGCCTCCTCCTCCCCAGAGCCTCCCCCCTCCCATGCCGCCCCACCCCCCAGGCCTCCAGGATGAGTCCTTCCCTCCAATCATACCCAGGGCCACCCCCCCCCCCCCCCGCGTCCCCTCCCCCAGCCCTGCCCTCTGTCACTGGGAATGCCTTTGCTGCTGCAATGACCCGCCCCAGACTCCTCCCAGGCCTCTCAGCTCCACTCTGGGCACCCCCCCCCAGGCTGGGGATCTCTGAGAGCTCCTCCTCCCCCATCTCTCCTCCTCCCCCATCTCTCCACCCTCTCCCTCCCTCCTCCCCTTGCCCCCCAGAAAGGCTGCCGAGATAAGCGTGGGCATCAGACTAACTGAAAGCAGAAGGGAGGTGCTTTGGGAGGCTGCAGCAGACGGGATTCTGTGGACCGTTTGTCAATCGAGACTGGATTGGACTGAGTGTCTCCTGATGTAAATTGCACTGATGTAAATTACACTGATGTAAATTGCACTGATGTAAATTACTCCTTGAGAGTCAGGGGTGTTCTCCCATAGCGGTAACCGGGATGTCTGCCCCTCTACAGGCAGATCGAACCTGAAAGCAAAATCCACTCCACATTTAGCAGGAAGGTGATGTCTTCAGGAACTGTAAGAAGAAGAATCAGATGTAATTGGATTAGGATTACTGTCCATGAATAGACAGAGAAAACGAGTTTTCCAGGTAAGATAATTCAGAACTACCCGGAACTGAACTGGTGTCACTGACGGGCATTTTTGTATCATGTTTAAATAGGAAACATTGTATATGTTGTTATTATGCTCCGATTTTTATTGGGATTTTTGGGAACCCAGTATAGAAGACAGGCATTTCATCTGAAAAATAAAAATGATGCAAATGTATCCTTAGAAAAGCCCTTGATCTGGATGCTGTGACAGTTTTTGAATCTTCTACTTCAAAATGACTAATATGGAAACATAATTGCACATGTATAACATATCTGACTGTTTACCATCTCAGGGAGTAAAGAGAAGGAGGGAGGCAGGGACAGAATTTGGAACTCAAGACTTAAAAACGTTTGAAAAGAGTAGAACTGGGCAAGTGGAAGCTAATGATTCCAGGAGACTTCAAGAAACAACAAAATAATAAAAAGAAAAAGAAAATGTGAAATTTCTTATTGGACAAACAGCTGGCTTGGAAAATAGGTTGAGGAGAGATAATTTAAGAATTATTGGACTACCTGAAAGCCATGATCTAAAAAGAGCCTAGATATCACCTTTGAAAAAACTACCAAGGACATGTCCCCTGATATCCAAGAACCAGAGGGCTACGTAGAAATGGAAGGAATCCACCAACGATCACCTAAAAGAGATCCCCAAATCAAAACTCCCGAGAACATCACACACAAATTTCAAAACTCCCAGGTCAAGGGGAAAGCACTGCAAACAGTCAGAAAGAAATAATTCAAATATCATGGAGCCAAAATAAGGTTTACACAGGATTTAGCAGCCTGTACATTAAAGAACTAAAGGACTTGGAATATGGAATATGGAATAAAAGGCAAAGAAATCTGGATTATAACCATGAGTCACCTACCCAGCAAAACTGGATATTTGAGGAGGAAATGTTGTTTGTCCTTTGTTTTCAAAGAGGACCACGACATCAGAGAAATGATTACATGACTTGCGCTGGACTTTGTTTTGAGTGAGAGAGGGCTGTGCAAGGTCACCAGCCTCATTGTCTGCACCTGAGCCTTCTGGATCCAGTGACTAGAAATTCATCAGGATGACTGGAGATGGCCCAGGATGCAATGGGAGATCTTGACCTTTTAGAATAAGGCTTCTTCAGGTACTCACTTAAAGTGAGGTAATGCCCATTCAGTGAATAGGCCTCTTTAAAAGTAGTCATGGGGGTGGCCCCTTTAATAGAAGAGGAAAAAATAGACAAAACACACTGGCAGGGGCAGGACCAAGTAGGATAGCACCCAGATTCTTAGAGAAAAAGTTAGAGTAGTTACTGGAAAAAATAGGAAGCAAAACTGTACTAGTGGGAAACCTCAGCTGCTCCCTCTCAGAACTAGATAAATCTAGCCACAAATATTTAATGAAATAGAGGGCTTTTAAGCATTCCTGATGAGAAGACCAGAGCTGGTGAAAACATTTGATCTTCATATACAAGACTGAAGAGAAACAAAAATGTATAAAAGAAACAAAACCAAGCATAAAAGATTCAATGAGGTTAAACTCTATGTATTCCTCTATAAGAAGATATTTGTAGCTCGTGTTCTATCACTAGAAGGGCAATAAGGAGTATGCTCTGAAAAAGGAATCCCTCTCTTGTATTAAATAACTAATTTTTCAATCAGAACCAAGGTTTTTCCCCTTTTCTGCTTCTTCATCCAGAACCCAACCAGCATGGGAAATCTTTCTTAAAGATGTGCCCAGACCAAGATCAATCAGAAAGGAACAGGAATTCGAATGTGAGGCTGCGGAGTGCCTTCCTGCTGACTATGTTTACTCAGACAGATCTGGGAAAATGTGGATGCTCCCTTTTCTCACACAGGTCACATGAAAATTGAGAAGTCTCTTTGACCATGTCATGTTCCCCAAGACCCTCATTGTCATATAGCTTACCATCTTATGTAATATTCTGTTCAGCCTAGAGGCTGATGAGCTACCCGAGTCTGCTTACCTTTTCACTGGTCTTCGGTGGCCAACCGGATAAACGTATTGAGAGAAGAGACTTTCCAGAGTCAAACAAGGGTTAGGCCTTATTCAGGGTCTTAGTTATGTATCCATACGCAGGGCAAAATTCTTCCTCAGGAGAGAGGAATCCTCCTCCTCCCAAGGGGCAAGGATCATACAGCAAGAGGATGGGAGCAGAAGAGGGGAGGGACCCTCTTCCCTCCAAGGGCCCCTCAGCATGAAGAGCCCCCGGAGGGGACCCCGCATCCAGAAGAGGGTCTTCAGGCTTTCCTGTCCCTACTTAAGCTCTCCCAGCTGCATAGTTTGGACGTGAATACCATGCATGCTCTCAGCACCTAGCTAATTAACAACAGGTGTGCTCAGACCATGGGCCAATCTCAAGGGTGGGATGCTCTCCCCAGCAAGTTTCCTGCTGAGAAGAGGCGGAAATGCACAAGATAGACCGTGTTTCACGCCTCAATCCCCAGCTGTTCCCTAGGGGGCCTCGTGAGAACTCTGAGGTTTACAGGTCCTCACTTTTACCTGCCAGAGACTGTCCACGTGAAAACTGAGCTTACACCCCAACAATATTCATTTTCTCAAGCTGAATGAATTGCTGCCTATAGGGAACACTCACTTTTCCAAGGGTATGTAAGCCTCAAGAGGCTTAGAAGAGGGTTCTTTGGCCAAATGACCATTCTTTTCTTATTTATTCGCTAGCCATAATTAGCAAAATTATTAATTTCCTAGAAACTAAGTCCCTTGAAGTATTCATTCATCATAGTTTGACAACCCACAGAAGGGATGGGGGCCAACTTGTGCGGGTCTGACATAGTCAGAGGGTGCAGCTGCAAGAAGGCTGTTGGGATGATATATAAAAAAAACACAATTAAGAGGTAAGAAAGCAGAGTGCACTGGGAGAAGAAAAAAGGGGGAGACAGGATGGGGCAAATTATCTCACAAAAAAAAGTGTGAGGGAGCTATTACAGTTAGAGAGAAAGGTTGATTAAATAAGCAATTGTTAATATTGAGGCAGTTCAGGATTTTGTCCCTTCCTATTTCCTCATTCTCTACTAACTCAATTCTATCAGCCTCTGAAGACTAGGGCAGATGCTCCCCAACTGGGGAGGCCTCTTGTGTTCTACTCAGGCTTGGGGGTGGGGATAGGGAGATCCTTTGTTTGGATAGTCCAAGGCTGGGGAAGGTCTGGGAGGAACAATGACCCAGTCAAAGTCATGACTCCCAGCAAACTGGACTAGGTTTCAGGAGACAGTAGAAGTGGCGGGTGAGAATCCTCCTCATTTTTACAACAAGCTAGGCAATAATGCTAAATTACAGGGGAGACTAGATCCCTCTATTCCAAGAAATACTTAGATCATTTACATCCACCTTAGTTAATGACTCCCTGCCTAAGACACCAAAGTATTTCTACAAGAGGTGCCCAGGATGGCATGAAATGACTCTAGAGCAGATTAAGGGAATTGCTCTCTACGTCTATGAAGGCAAGGAAGCTGAGGAAAGAGCCCAGATGGTTACGCAGCCTGTTTTAGCCCAAACCATTCTTTCAGGAGTCACTATACGGGTCATCAGAGAGGCCCTGGCACAGTCTACATTGGAGATTGTATCTAAACAACCTGGGGCATTTCAGAAGTGTTTCTTCTGTGGAAGGAAAGTTCACATTCGTCATGCCTACTTTTCAGAGAAAAAGTGACCCTAGGAATCAAAAGGGGAATGATTTAAAAGGCTCGCTAAGGAACAATTATGCAGGAAGGGGGGACGGTCAGATCTCCTCCTGCCTTCTAAAGCAAAAGCTTTAATTGGAAAATGATTGTGAATTCCATTTTAGTTAGACTTCAGATTTAAAATTTATTTAGTATTTTATTTTCCCCACTTAAATGTAAAAATAATTTTTAACATTCATTTTTAAAACTTAGAGTTTCAAATTCTCTCCCTTCCTCCTGCCCTAATCCAATCCCCCACTGAATTATAAAATCACATTTCTCTCTAAAAGTCCCATTTCTCCCTAGCCTCAAAACCCTTTCTCAGGCAGTTTCTCCCCAGCCCAATGACATAATCTGCCCCAGCAACAAGCATCATCTCCCTTCCTGCTACAGTAGCCAGTGGCACTTATAGAATTTGTCGCTCTGGCTGAACTGACTGTGTACTGGTCATAGCAATGTTTACTACTCACTGACCAATCCTATGTATCCTAGACTTGGATACACATCTACTCCCTGACATTTATCTTGTCTAACAAGACATTGATGAGAGCAGCCTGGTATTGCTCAGTCAGCCTTGACAGTTAGTTGACTTAGTGATGTTTCAGGCCTAAAATCACACCTCCATGTAGCCCCCAACCTTGGGCCATTTCCCAGTGAATTGTGGGTAAAATATTTGCACAGTAGATAACAAAAATGCATTTAGGGTTAGGGTTTAAGAACTAACCACTCCCTAATCCTGCCCTGAATCACCTAGTTAGCTTATTTGGCACATGTTTTACTGTAGAATATCCTATATAAACTTTACCTGTACTCCATTCAAATCACAGGCTCACTAAGAATTCTTGCCCCCTGAAAAATGTAATGAATCTCTATCTTGACCTCAAGAATGCTTGAGTCCGTGAATTCATTGCAGGCGATCTGCCCCTGGTACTGTGGTCTTTGCAGGGTCTCTAACCCCCTTCTCTATTTCCTATCTACATACTTAACAATGAATTCACTGAATTTATTGCCCCCAAATCTTCCCCAATCCCACTCCTTCATATTAGAATAGACCATAAGATCAGAGCTTTAGAACTGAAACCTCAGAGGTCATCTTTTCTGACTCCATCCTCTAGATGAGAGAAAACAAGGTTATATCTCAAGCAGCTTTTGTACCTAGTTTCTCTGACTTAAAATCAACACTGTTTCCTTAAAAGCACACCTTTTCCCTGTTCCTTCATTTTTACTGCAAGTTTATTAAGCACCTCCTTATTAGATAGGAGAGAGGAGTGGCTATATTCAGAAGACAAATTTGTAGAGCTAGAAGACAGTTAGGTATAAAGCCTTCCCTGGCTCCAACTCACTTATCTTTTCCTCCCTTGAACTCTTTCATGTGATACTGAATCACCTATTTTTGGACACACTGCCAGCAGATATTTCAAGTTCCATATGTCCAAAATTGAACTGGTTTTATTCTTCCTAAATCCTTCTATTCTCCCTAATTTCAGTTTCTTTTGAGAATGCCTCTATCTTCCCCCAGTTACCAAGCCTCTCAACTCAAGGGTCATCATTGAGTCTTCTTTTCCTCATCCTCTTCCTTCATTTAATTATTTGCTAAATCCTGTTGATGATACCTCCATTACATTTCTTGAATTTATTTTTTCTCATAACTCCATTGCCACGTTCTAATTTAGAACTTTACTCCTAACCTGGACACCTGCTTCCCTCAGTCATTACTCCCTTCTTCAATCTATCCTTCAAATCTTTTCAAAAGGTGTCTCAATTCAGATCTAATCACATCAACATGAGACTTTCAAGACAATCTTCTGTCCACTTTCCAACTTTTCTTTCTAGCTGTATGGATTCTATTTCATGTCATATCATCACTAATTTCAAAATTATTCAGAATTAGTGCCCCAAAAAGGACCTTAGACATCATTAAACCAAATCTCATTTTACAGAGGAGGAAACTGAGCTTCTGAGACTATTAAGTGACTTCTATAAGGTGTTGACCTGAAAACTTGGTTAAAGAAAAGGCAACAGGCTAAATGCATACATTTTATGATTTAATTAATCAATCAATTCCCCATAAAGAAAACAGTTACATAGCGCTATGGAGTCAGAGGTGACTCTGACTACCTAGTACAGAAATCAACTGTCTTAAGTACATTTTGCCATGAGAAGGAAACTCCAAATTTAGCAAATCACAAATTTAGCAAGACAGGACAATTAACAAAGCAATGTCAGTCAAGCCTTGGGATTCCAGGCTGGATAAACATATGTCTCAGTGATAAGGAAGGAAATCCCACCACTAGTAAGTGGCAGGCTTCCTGCCCTAAACAGATAACTAACATAGGAAAGGGTAAACAATGTTCAATAGAAATTATGACCTAAGATGTCTATATTTTCTTTACCATTAATATGCCATAACATAGTATGTGTCTATAGATAACAAGACACAAAGGAAAGTCCCATCACTCAAGACAGCATCCCAGGTCAAAGGTCTCCCAAGGAATGCAGAGTCAGCCTTGGCTGGCCCCCGCCGACATAGGAAGAGGCACTCCCTGAGTTTGCTTCAGAGAGAACAAAGAGATTATTCCAAAATTTTATATTGAACATTATCAAAGGTCACCTAATAAGTGAATGAGTTCAAATCCAGATTTTATGGCTTCAAATCCAATGCTATTTCCACTATACTATCTCTTGTTTTGCTCTCTGTTACTTCTATGAATTGTTAGTTATTCCACTTCCCTTCCACCTTTCCTTCCTTCCTTTCCTTCCTTGTCTTTCTTCTGAAAGCCCATAGAATGAACAATGGGTCTCTGCCCAAGCTCAACTCAGTGGCTGTTGTTTGGACCCCACTGGCTTAGAGTGAATGTCAATAGTAACTATTTCTCTTTGAAGCAATAACCCTGAGGGTTCTGAGGCTCCTCCCCTCCCAGCGCCATTTATTCATTTATTTATTTTTTCTTTTCTATTTGAAGTGGCCATGCCCTGACTACTTCTTAGAAGAGACCTATTCACTGAATGGGCATCACCTCACTCTAAGTGAGTATCTGAAAAGGCCTTAGCCTAAAAGGCCAAGGTCTCCCATTGCATCCTGGGCCATCTCCAGTCATCCTAATGGATATCTGGTCACTGGATTCAGATGACTCAGGAGGAGAAGTGAGGCTGGTGACCTGCACAGCCCTCCCTCACTCAAAACAAAGTCAAGTGCAAGTCATGTCTTCATTTCTCTGACATCATGGTCCTCTTTGAAAACAAAAGACAAACACAACACTCCCCCCACCCCCAATAGTCCTCACCACCAAGACTAGCAAATCAACACACTTGTGTAGTTATGCAGAACATTCACATATTAGTCACGTTGTGAAAGAAAACAGACCAAAACAAAAACAAATCTCCAGAATTGTTAAAGTAAATGTGTGTGTGTGTGTGTGTGTGTGTGTGTGTGTCCTCAAATCTGTATTCAGAGAGTATCAGTTCATTGTTTGAGGATAGCATTTTTCATCGTAAGCGCTTCAGAGTTGTCTTGGGTCATTGTGTTGCTGAGAACAATGTTGTCATTCACAGCATTGCTCTTTTTTTGTACACAATGCATTTCACTTTGAATTAGGTCAAGTAAGTCTTTACAAGTTTCTCTGAGAGCATCCTGGTCAGCATTTTTTCTTTATTTTAAAAAAATGGTTGGATCAAACCATTCTAGAGAACAACTTGGAAATATGCACAAAGGGCTATAAAACTGTATACCTTTTGACCCAGCAATGACACTTCTAGGTCTGTATCCCCAAAAGATCATACAAGTGAGAAAAGGGTCCATATTGTCAAAAATATTTATAACAGCTTTTTGGGGTGGCAAAGTATTGGAAATTGAGAGGATGCCCATCAGTGGGGGCATAGTTGAACAAATTGTAGTATATGAGTGTAATGGAATGTTATTGTGCTGTAAGAAATGATGAGCAGGAAGACTTCAGGAAACTAGAAAATCTTATATGAACTGATACTGAATGATGTGAGCAGGAACAGGAGAACAGTATATGCAGTAACAACAACATTATGTGATGACAAACTTGGATAGACTTATCTCTTGTTAACAATGCAAGGATCTAAGACAACTCCCAGACTCATGATGGAAAATATTGTCTACATCCAGAAAACAAATTGTGGAGTGTGAGTGCATATCAAAGCATATTATATGTTCTCTCTCTTTTTTGTTTCTTCTTTCTTGTGGTTCCTCCCATTGGTTCTAATCCACATGGGGTAGGGCTGGAGGGGGAGTCTCCAGGGACAGCATATGTTGTAAAGACAGTAAGGCAGGACTCACCAAAGGGCTGACCAGGAGTTTCACATAGTGGTTTGAAACATTAAACTGTAAGGTCCTGGAGAGCAGGAACACTTTTTGTGATTTTTCATACCCCCAGGGTTTAGGATAGTTCCTGGCACATAGTAGGCAATTGTTGATTGACTGTCAGGGAGCAGAAGCTGATGTCAGTGAGATGATTGCTCCTTCCCCAGGAGAATTTGAAACTCTACTTGAAGGACTTGACCTTGGCTAAATGACTGCCCCCTGCCCCCAAAGTCTTCCTTTGTATCTGTAACAAACCAGATGAAGAAGAGAGGGCCAATGGAGAAATCCTGTATATTGTAAGCAGAGGGGCTGCCTTCTACTGGAAGTCTGATTAGATTCCAGTGGTCTTGTCCTTTGCATTATAGTAAAACTGCATTGTATCTATTGGGGTCACAATAAGGAGAGAAAAGAGATCTGGGGGTTGAGAGGAAAGCAAAGAGATGCAAAGTGACAAAATAGTAATAAAGTTTATAAATTTTAACATTGGAGGCAACTAGGGAGTTATAGAGAGTAGATGTCAAGGGACTTCAGTAACCAAGGACATTTCTCTCAGTACTGGAACTGATAGGTGGTCTATAAGTTGTAGTTACGTTAGCTCAAGCCTCGTGCGCCACCTTGTGGATACATTTGACACAGCAGTCTGAGGAATTCGAGCTGCCCCTTCCACCACCCTGCCCTCCCCGCAGCCAGGTGCCACCTGAAGGATTCACTGCCTCTGTGTGTACAACAGCTTATAAGGCTATAAGATTAGGAAGTGGGAGGGACCACAGAGATCCTCCAGTCCCACTCTCATTTTACAGATAAAGATCTAAAGCACTTTTCAATGACTCACAGGTAATACCAATTAGAACTGGATTTCTAACTTAAGTGCTTGAATTGTAAATCCAGTGAATCAACAAGCAATTATCAAGCACCTACTATGTGCCAGGTCTAACTAGCAGGGATACAAAGAAAGGTCAAAACAGTCCATGCCCTATGGGAACTCCCAGTCTAATGGAAACTATGTGCAAAGAAGCTATATGGGAGGTCATCTTGAGAAGAAAGCAGAAGCAGTGGGCAGGTGGGGATCCTGCATGGTCTCTTGCAGAAGATGGGATCTGAGCTATTCTGGAAGGAAGGCAAGGAAGACAGAGAACATAAGGGAGGAGGCAGCACGTTCCAGACATGTTATATGGCCAGTGAACAAGCACAAAGCTGAGAGATGGAACCCTATGGGCAGAAGAGCCAAGAGGCCAGTGTCCCTTCATTCCAAAGGAGTTGGAGGGGAGTAAAGTTTTCAAAGACTCGCCAGGGTGGAAGCAACTGCATTACAAAGAGTTTTAAGGACCAAACAGAATTTTGTATTCTATCCTGGAGGAGACACTGGAGTTTATTGAATGGGGGTGGGGATGAGGGGCTAGGTGTGTGATCAGGTCAGACCATTATTTTAAGAAGATCCCTCTGGAAGCTGAGTGGAGGCCAGACTGGAGTGAGGGAAGACTGGAGGCAGGGAGACCCACCAGGTGACACCAGTGTGAGTGGAGGGGATATGTAACAGAACTGTTATGAAGGTAAAAATGATGGATTTTGGTAATGTCTTTCCATGAGGCCCCTTCTTGCTGGCCATTCCACTTGTGGGGAAGCAATCTGCCTTCATGTCTGTGTACCGAAGATTGTTGTCCCCTCAGATGCCTTGACTGAAGTTGGGAAAGGGGCAAGTACCTTCTAGATTTGGATAGAAGCAGGCAGACTGTGGCATTTCTTACTTCCTAAACTAATGCCCACATTCCAGGGACAGGACAGATTTCTTGAGACATGATTTAATCCCACCTTCTTACTTTTACAGGTGAAGAGCCCAAGGCCCATGTAAAACAAGTTCCTAACTATGAGTTAGTGGCTCAAAGGGGACTGTTTTCCCCTAGATGCTCATCTATCTTTCAGTAACTCTGCCAAAGGCCTCCCTCTGGTTCTCTTAATATCTTGCTAATGTCTACCAATTTGTTGTTTCTCCTTCTCACTACATGTCTGGTGATAATGTTTAATATAAAATTTTGGAATAATCTCTTTGTTCTCTCTGAAGCAAACTCAGAGAATGCCTCTTCCTATGTCAACAAAGCCTGCCAAGGCTGACTTAACATTCCTTAAGTGACCTTTAACCTAAGACACTATCTTGACTAATGGGACATTTTCCATATCTTAATATTTGTAGACATATACTATGTTATGGCATGTTAATGGTAAAGAAAACACAGACATCTTAGGTCGTAATTTCTATTGAACTTTGTTTACCCTTTCCTATGTCAGTTATCTGTTTAGGGCAGAAAGCCTGCCACTCACTACTGGTGGGATTTCCTTATCACCGAGACATATGTTTATCCAGCCTGGAATCCCAAGGCCTGACCAACATTACTTTGTTAATTGTCCTGTCTTACTGAATTTATGATTTGTTCAATTAGGAGAGTTTCTTTCTCACGGCAAAATGTATATAAGCCAGAAGATTTCTGTACTGGGTAGCCAGAACATTTCTGGCTCCATAATGCATTATGTAACTGTTTTCTTTATGGGGAATTGATCAATTAATTAATTAAATCATAAAATGTATGCATTTAGCCTGTTGCCTTTCTTAAATTAAGTTTTCAGGTCAATACTAGCCATGACTTTCCTGGTCTATCTACACACCTAATAATGGATTTCATGCCACTTCTCCTTGGCTGATTGTTAGTAACCCACTGCAGGCTCCTGATGTCTAATTATACCATTTTCTGTTGCTTTAATTGTAATTTTCATTTTTCCTCCTACTAGATTGTGGCATTCTATGACTCGCAGGCATTCGTGTCATCAGCAGAAATAGACATTAATGGGATGGGCAGTTTGTAATTCCTGAAAGCACCCCACAATGTCTCCAGTGAAATGCAGTCTACTCTTCTCCTGTTTAATTCTGGATACAGCTAATTGTCTATTTGGTGTTCCTATTCAAGAGACTGATAAACAGCCTGAATGAACATACTGCCCCTTGAGGCCCATGGCATTGAGAACCCAGAAAATATTGGGCTTTCTCCACTTTGCTTTTTCATTGTATGGATGTTTAGGACAATCTCTTTCATATTGCTAAAGATTTCCCTTCAGAGGCTCTGTATGGTTGATCCAGTTTTGTGATGTCATATGGGAATGGGAGGAACTGGAGAATCCTGCCATCCAGGGATGATTATTTTTTGTTTGGATTCAAGGCATAACCTGCTCCATGTTCCTGGCAGATTGGTGCAGTGGAGCATAAATGACATTGGAAACCCAATGTTCTGGGTTCCAACCCCAACATTCTTATTTACTATGACCTTATTTACTGAGCGTCAATTTCCATCCCTATAAAAGGATTGGTATAGCGTCCAAAACCTATTTTATGTCTGCTTCATATGATTATAGGGGAACAAATGTCTCTGTTTTACATTTCACTTCTTGGCAGTGCTCTGCACTTCATGGGAAATTTCTCCATGGTTTCTATAAAAGAATTTTCTCTCTTTTTAACAAATGGTGGGAGATAACTTCTTTGATGAGAGCTGCCAGGGGCACATTTAGTTCTACTGAGTCCAATGCTTTAAAACAATCATTCCCAGTAGCCAGCATGGGCCCTCGCATGCTTTACTTTTCAGACAGTTACATGACCCAAGACAGGTTCTTTGATACTATTTTGCAACATCCTGCCCTTTCTCTATTTTTAATGAAATTTGTCTTCTAGGTGTACAGAGACTCTTTTCAGAATGATTTTGCGGAGTGGACAAGAGGCTGATGGGTGGCTGATGGTGACTTTTCTTCATTGCCTTTATTTATTTGGTATGATGGTGGTAAAGCATGAAGAACTTTTCAATTCGTTGGGAATCTTATTTAAAGGAGTTTAATAATTGAGACTTCCAGGAAAATGGCACCATGAGAAGTCACAAGAGAGTCCATCCAATGCCACAAAATGGTCATCAAAACAGCAATAAAATGACAAAAGAAACAAAAATGTCAGAAATTCTCAAGAGAGATAATGTGAACCACAAGAAGAGGTCTATCATAATGGGAACCCATTATTACAGATTGAAAGGAGCTGGGATATGAGGCTTGCTGGCCCAAGTCTGTACTAACAGCTACTAGGAAGGCCAAAGCTAGCAGGAGTTCAAGTGGGAGGAGGAGAAAGAGGAAGAGGAGGAGGAGGAGGAGGAAGAGGGGGAGGAAGAAGAGCTGAGACTCCCAGAACAAGGAGAAAAAATGAACTGCAAAGCAGTGGCAGCAACCACAAACAAAAGATATTTCCCAAGATGCAATAAAAATTGCTAAATGAATTTACAAAAGAAATCGAATTAGGTAAAACAAAACAGAAGAGAATCATTAAAAGGTCATGGAGTTGGATCATGTTGGACTAAATTCAGGTAACTAAGTACTCTGGTTCTTGGATGGATTCTTTGAATTTACTAGTCATTGAGTCCTAGGAACAGCCCAGAAATCTCTGGAAATGAGGAAACTGAGTCATTTAGAAACTAAGGTAGAAAAATGAGTTGAAAATGGAAACACAGGTGTGGTTGATGCCAAGTAGAGTGATTTTGCTGGAGGGCATCCTGGCAGGAGGAAGGAGGAAAACAGAGCAATATCATGGTGAAATGGCTAAGGATCCAAAGAAATACAAGGCAGACAAAAGTGACAGATTTTGAGGACAGATCAAGGAGCAAAGTATCTGACAATTAGTGTGGGTCCTTCAAACTTACTTAAAAGTGAATTGTAACATCCACAACGTATGAGAACTGTTTCTGATAGACCTAGGCCTTCATAGCAATGCAAGGACCTAAACCATTCCCAAAGGACTCTTGAGGCAAAAATGCCATCCGCATCCAGAGAAAGAACTATGGAATCAGAACACAGAATGAACCACACTATTTTATTTTTAGTGTTATGTTTTGCTTTTTCTCATTGTTTCTCCTATTAGTTTTAATTCCTCTTTGAAACATGACTAATTTGAAAATGTGTTTAATAAGAATGTATTTGTAGAGCCCACGTAAGATTGCATGCTGTTGTGGGGAGGGAGGGGGAGAAAGAGGGAGAAAAATTAAAACTTAGGGAAGTGATTGTTGTAAAGTGAAAACAAATTAATTAATTAAAAATAAAATTTAAAAAGTGAACTGTTTGGGGCAGGTAGGTGGCACAGTAAGTACAGCACCAGGCCTGGAGTCAGGAGGACCTGAGTTCAAATCCAACCTCAGACATTTGACACTTACTAGCAGTTTAACCCTAAACAAGTCAAACAGTTTACCCCAATTGCCTCTCTTCTCCACCCCTCCTCAAGTAAGCTGTTTACAAATCTGCATTGTTTCTATGGGATAATGTCCTCCCAATTCTTTCCATTGGGAAAGTCTGGAGAGTTTCCCAGGTATAGGAAAATGCCATCAAGTAGCATTTGGTCAACACATGCACAGGAGTGAAATGCTCACTGGTGACCCAGGGTGGAGATCCAGGATAGAAGTGCCAAGGTGATGCAGCAATCCTTCCTGTCTTACTGGTTCTTTCTGTCCTTGGCTTCTGGGCTTAGGAAGATGTCATGTTTTTCTCTCTCAAGATGGAGAAGGTCTTCAGTGCTCTTGAACTCTATGTATCTCTTTTTCTCTTAAAATTCTGCCAGTATATCCTAGTCAGCCACATAGAGCTTCCCAGAATCTCTTTATATTCTGGGATTCTTGTACCTGAAAATGCTGTGGTGCACAAATCCTTTCTTAATTGTTGGCGGTGTAAGCTCAGTTTTCACGTGGACAGTCTCAGGCAGGTAAAAGTGAGGACTTCTAAACCTCAGAGTTCTCATGAGGCCCCCCAGGGAACAGCTGGGAATTGAGGCGTGAGACCCGGGCTATCTCGTGCATTTCCGCCTCTTCCCCATGGGAAACTTGCTGGGGATAGCATCCCACCCTTGAGATTAATCCATGGTCTGAGCACACCTGTTGTTGTCTAGCTAAGGGCTGAGAGCAGGCACAGTATTGAGGTGCAAACTATGCAGCGGGAGAGCTTAAGTAGGGTCAGGAAAGCCTGAAGGCGCTCTTCGCGCTGAGGGGCCCTTAGAGGGCAGAAGGTCCCTCCCCTCTCCCACTCCCATTCTCTTGCTGTGTGATCCTTGCCTCCTTGGGAGGAGGATTCCTCTCTCCTGAGGAAGAATTCACCCTGCACATGTAACCAAGACCCTGAATAAAGCCTAACCCTTGTTTGACTCTGGAAAGTCTCTTCTCTGATACGTTTATCTGGTTTGGTCGCTGAAGACCAAGAAAGGTAAGACTCGGGTTGCCCATCGGCCTCAAGGCCGAATACTTAATTAGTGATAGACTTAGTCTTTTAAAAATTAAATTATATTTGATTTATCTTTTTAATTAAAATTTAAAAATAAAACTCATTTCAGTTATGAAGAATCTCCCTCCCTCCTTCTCACCTCTCTCTGTCTCACTCTCTGCTTCTCTCTCTGTCTCTCCCCATCCCCTTCTCTCTCATCACTTGCTGGACTCTGTTTCTTCATGCTTTCTTTTAGGTAGTACCATCTCTAGGGTCCTGGGCCTACAATGGCTTCCTTCATCCCTGCAGTTAACACAGCTAAGGTCACTGAATTCCACACTCACAGACTTAACACTATATTAAAACTTCTATTAAGCAAGAGGAATATGTTTGCTTTGGGTCCTAGGTTACCTTCTCCTTCTCTCTCTCTCTTTCCTATTTGAATGACTGGGGAGAGAAAATGCCCTTTTCTCTTGCAGGCATGGATGCTGATAGTTGGGGACAATAACTCAGAATCACAGACCAAGAGCTTCCAGGTACCTAAGGAATCCACTCCAGTTCCTCTCTGAACGACAAGTCCTTCTTAACTACATGGTCATTGAGTGTCTGCTTGAGGACCTCCAAGGAGGAGGAAGCCATGATGTCCAGGGAGGTGCCAGGTACTTCTAGACAGACCAAATCCTCAAGTGAAATCAGCCTCTCTGCAATGTTTGCTCTGGTCCTACTTGTTCCCACCTGGACTCCTCTGACTGTTTCCAAACAATCCTCCAAATATTTGGAGACAACCATCTTCTTCCCCCGTATGTTCTCTTCACCTGCGAAAATATCCCCAATTCCTTCCCCTGATCTTCCACAGCAAGTTCTCTGGTCCCCTATCCATTCAGGCCCTTGTCTTCTGGACACATTCCTCTGGACACCCTGTCCAAGCCTTTTCTAAGCTGTGGTGCCCCAGACTGAACATAATCCTCCAAATGGTGCCTGACCAAGGCAGGGTCTTGAAGAACTACTGTTTAGAGGAGTCTGAGGGGAGGGGAGAACATGAAAGATTTGGAAAGAGGACAGTGTTAGCAGCTGAGGGAGAGAAGGGTTGAAGAGGCTGCCTTCTAATCTTTCACAGGGAAATGTCACAGAAAGGTTGGGAAAATCTCAGGACTGTCTATATTTTTCCTAGAAAACTGGTATACCAGGCAGCTGTGCTGTGGGGAAGGGAAGCACAATGGAAATGACAAGGGTTGGGTTTTTAAGGAGAAATTTTTTTAAGCTCCATTGGGATCAAAAGAATAAATATGGGAGAGGACTTGAACTGAAGGGTCTGGTAGCAGAAAATGATAAGGAATGGAATTATCCAGCTCTTTCCTTGACTTTCCCCATAGTGCTGACTGCAACATGCTATGAAGCATCCACGTGTCCTTCCCCAGAGGAGGCTCATTCAGGACTGTCTCTGGCCCAGCCTGGGACTGAAATTGCGATGAGAGAATGAAGGTGCAAATCTGAATTATCCTGCTTCCTCTTTTTATGACCTGAAAAAGTCTCTCAGTACCGTTGGTCTTCAGTTTCCTAATCTGCAAAATGAACATTATCTTTAAGATCCTTTCAAGGGTGAACTTTATGCTCTCCATAAAATGTGAAGTTTCATGTTTTCCAAGTTGGAGTGATGAGACAAGAAAGGGGGAAAATCCTGTCAGATATGTCCAGGTTCTTTGTTTCTGGGGGGAAAAAGATTACTAGGAATTCACACATTCATATTTTAGGCAGTTCAGAACCAACCTTACGTTGAAATAGCACTCCACTCTATTTTAATAATTAAGCTCTTTCTTTTTGTTGCTATTGAGTTGTGTCTGACTCATTGTGACCCCTTTTGGTGTTTTCTTATCAAAGAAAATGGAGTGGCTTACATTTGTCAAACACAAGATTACTATAATCATGTCTTACTATGTGTTGTATGTCTACTCTATTCTACTGATCCACTTTTCTATTTCTTAGCCAGTGCTAGATATTTTTCATAATTATTTCCTTATAATACCATTTAAAACCCAGTGCTACTAAGCCTCCTTCCTTTACAATTTTTTTATTAATTTCTTTGATATTCTTGATCTTTTGTTTTTCCAAATGAATTTTATTATTTTTTCCAGTTCAGTAAGCTAATTCTTTGGTAATTTAATTGAGATGGAATTGAATAAGTAGATTAGTTTAGGTGGAATTGTTGTTTTTATTGTATTAGCTCTGCCCACTGATGAACAATTAATATTTCTCCAATTATTTAAATGTGACTACATGCATAAAAAGTATTTTATAAAATTATGTTCCTGTAGTTCCTAGATTTGTCTTAGCAGGTGTACTCTCAGGTGTTTTATACTGTCTTCAGCTCTTTTAAGTGGGGTATCTCTTACTATCTCTTCTTGTAGGGTTTTGTTGGTGATATGTAGAAATACTGATAATTTATGTGGGTTTATTTTATATCCTGCCTCTTTGCTTAAATTAATAATTTTTTTCAACTAACTCTTTAGCTGAAACTTGAGGATTTTCCAAGTGTCATCATACTGTCTGCAAAAAGGCATAGGCTTATTACCACTTTGTCCATTCTGATTCCTTCTATTTATTTTTCTTCTCTTATTGCTAGCATTTCTAGTGTAACACTGAATAATATTAGTAATAATGGGCATCTTTGTTTCATTCATGATCTTCTAGATTGTCCCCATAAAAAACAATGTTTGCTGATAGTTTTAGGTAGACACTTCCTAACATTTTAAGGAAAAATCCATTTATACCTATGCTTTCAAGTGTTTTTAATAGGAGTGAGTGTTGTATTTTGTCAAAAGCCTCTTCTCTATAAACCAATATAGTTATATGATTTTTGTTCCTTTTGTTATTGATATAATCAATTATGTTATTAGTTTTCCTAATTTTAAACCATTCCTGTATTCTTGGAATAAATCCCATTTGGTCAAAATGTATAATCTTTTTTGATATATTGTTGTGTTCTCCTAAATTATTATTTATTTGGCCAGGAATATAAGTTAAAGTTGTAAGCTATTCATTCCTGCACCTCATTATAATAACTCAGAGATGTTCCAATTTCCATTTACTATTTAATAGACTTAGTACTGTATTTACAGAACCTCTTGATTATAGACTATATATTTACTATGAAAGAAAAAGAGATAGTGTCATATCTTAACAGAAGGAAAGAACTTTCTTAGCTCTGCTTGATTCAGGAATGAGCCATTATCTGATAGCCAATCATGTGGTCACCAGGTGCTGCAAGCAGGGCTTAGGAGTAACCAGGTGGGGAATTTCCTTTTTCAGAAAGGAAATAGAACATTTGGGAAATAGAGTTAAGAAAATTCTACCCATACCGTGTCCAAGGTTGCCTTCAAAACCTTTCCAGGCATCCACCGTTCTCAGCCTGCAGCACATGTCAGTTGGCTTTATGATAACTTAGACAACTATTCCTGTAATCAGAGCTAAAACTATAATAAACTGCAGTCAAAGTTTTAAAATAGCAAATAAATATTGCCTGGTATCCTTCAGACAGGGCCATCCCAAATTTGATTGAGCTATGACTTATCAAATCAATTTACATAATTTTTCCTGTCTTCTTAAAATACTTCCTCACACACTCTAAACATACTTAAGCAATCTAAAACTGATTGAAAAGTTTCCAGAACAATTATCTAGGGATAAGAGGGGTTTATATAACCCACATTTGTTCCCAAACCTTATCTGCCTCCTATATTTTAAATCAAAACTTTATTTATCTTTCCAAATCTCTCAAACCTATTCTTCAATTTATCCAGCTTTCCTTTACATTTTAACCATAAGACAAGATAGCTCATAAGTTATTACTTCTACTAACATAACTTGAATAAAAGAAGGAGGTTAATGGCTAACCTTATATATTGATGGGCTTATGTCTGTTTCACAAGTTTGTTATTCTTTCTTAATTATACTCACTCTAGAAAAATAAGATACTTCAGGAATTAAATCTTTTACATATAATAACTTCAAACACAAATTTTAACTCTTGCTTAGGCTATGGAATGACTACAAATTCAGATCAAAACAGCAAGATCTCTTCTGCTTTACAGCTTAATTTAACAATAAGTTATTTTGAAAATTTAGTAGACTTTCAAAAATATCATGCAAGATTTTTCAAAACATTTCTTCCAACACTATTTTCTTTTCTTTAAGAAACAGTTTAAAATTTATTCTGATGTTCACTAAACTTTTTATGAAGAAAATTAGTTGGAAACTTTTAAAATGATAGATACCTCTTTCTTCCTCCTTTAACCAAAAATAAACCTTTAAAATTGGAATTCATTAAACTATGTTGTTGTAAAGTAACACAAATTCAGAAAGTACCATAACAAAAGTAATTCTTAGTTATTACAGAATGCTGAGATATCACAAAGTTTCTTAGTCAAAAAGGTGTTTATAGTGAAAAGGAGAACTAGTTTTTCTAAGTCAAAAATGACGTATCCAATTAATTTAGCCTTATCATAATAACAAATTTTCCTTAAATATATCACTAAGAATTAAGTAGTATTTCACATAGATAGTCAATAAACCTTCAAATTAACATACATAAATATATCTTTTTAGATGAAACAGGTTTGAAAATCATACCCCTATATTTTTAAGGGATTCTTATTTGCTCGATAGGAATTCTACAACACAGAAACTTTTGCACAGAGTTTTATAAGAAATTTAGGTCAATGCATTTATAAATCACCTTGCATAATACATGGAAACTGTAACTTTAAACCACCATATACTTTCATAATAGCCAAGATTTTAAATAGAAAAATCTGATATGATAGTAAATATCAAATTATCTAATTTCATCACATCCTTATAAAAGCCCAATTCATATGCAACAAGATCCAAATTAAAATTCCTTTGACAACATTTTTACCTCACAGTGGTCTCTCAAATTTCACAGTCTAGGAGAAATTCAGAAATACAATACAATTTTAGAAATAATACAACAATAAATTCAGATGATATCATTTGCATTTCCAGAAGTTATTGATCTTATTACTTTTAGTAATTAAAACCACTTCAAAGCTAACAATTACATTAGAGATAATATTGTATCTAACATATGCCAATCATTGTGTTAAGCATTTTCCAATCATTATATCATAACAACAACCATAATTATTTTTCCTTTTACAAATCATGAAATGGGTCAAACAGAGATAAAACACATTTTTGCAATTGGAACAGAAAAATGCAAAGTTTACCAAGAGCAGAGAGACTGGTGTCCCAGCGGTGATAATTCTTGAGTGCTCACCACAGACCTGATCCATCCACCTGTCCCTCACCCCACAGCTGCAGAATTACTGAGCCTGGAGAGGTTTCAGCTGTTGAGACAGGGTGGGGAGAATGTATAGGACCTATGTGACATATTCAAGTTTTACCTAGAATGGTGGGCTACAAGGTGCCCAAGGACACAGGACTGTTTGAATCACTGCCAGTCTGCTAATTGCTGCCCCTACACTTCTCCTGCATTCTTTTCTCTATAATTTGAGAAGGGTTAACATGAACTCTTTTGACTGTTAAAAAAATCCCCATTCTGAGATACTGTCTTAACTTTGGGAGTGGGGAATGATAAATGATCAGGATTGGGAAGGAGTGTTTTAGTAAGGTAAACTCCTGGAGCTAGCCACAGTCTTAAGAATTCTTTCCCAGTAGTTCCAGATGATGTTTCCAAACTTTTTAATGATTCATTTCACAACCTACAAAATCTGCTAAAATGATTTTAACTAAGATGATTTAACTTTTCATTGTAATCCCAAGTTGGTCAAACCAAAGCAACAAGGAAAAGTCTTAAAGTTTTGTTTATTTCTGTAACTTAAAAATATCTGGTTGCCTGCATTTTAAAATCTACAAGATAACAGACTCATTCACACCACACACGATACAGACAGAGACATATACTGACAGACAAACTGACAATTAATGACAGAGAGAGAGGGAATCAGAAGCTTCTTAGAAATCCCCATCATGAATTAGCTATTATAATTCTGAGGAAAAGGAGTTGCAAGGATTCAAGACCTGACAGAATAAGGGTGCACCTCTACAGTCATTGGAGGAGTTGGGGGCCTTGGTGCCCTCGAAGTTTTCTGACTTTCCATAACCTTGAGATGAGTCCTACATTCATATTTCTAATGTTTTGGTTTCTTCCAATAGTGACAAATATCAAGTTTGCAGTCCCTTACCATATTAGGGGTGGGGAATGGGTTTGGGAGGGAAGCTATTTGAAACTCCCTTTTGGCTTTAAAGTCCTCAGCCTGTGTTTCTAGTGTTTTGTCAATAATATGCAGCTCAACTATAATCTTCAGGAAATCTTTAAGGGGAAGAGGAGAGGGAGGAAATGGAGGGCTGTTGGAAGCCTATGAGGTAAAGGTGGAGGGAGAGTGGTAGTAGGATTATGTGTGTTCATCCTTCGTTGTCCAAAAAGACCATGTCATCAGAGAAATAATGATATGACTTGCACTTGACTTTGTTTTGAATGAGGGAGGGCTGTGCAGGTCACCAGCCTCACTTCTCCAGAGCCATCTGAATCCATTGACCAGATATTCATCAGGATGACTGGAGATGACCCAGGATGAGGCAATTGGAGTTAAGTGACTTGCCCAAGGTCACACAGATAGTGAGTGTCAAGTGTCTGAGGTGGGATTTGAACTCAGGTCCTCCTGACTCCTGCACTGGTGCTCTATCCACTGTACCACCTAGCTTCCCCTAGTAGTAGTATTAAAGCATCCTCTGGACATCTTAACTATTCCAGGTCATGTTTAACTAGGCCCCAAGTAGTTATTATGGACAGAGGGACAGGCTTGCCTCTACTATGAGCTCATGTTATATTTTTACCTGTTCTATCCCAGTATTCCTGGTTGATGGTTCCTTCCTCTGGGAACCATGGGTTAAGCTTTATTATCTCATCTACCATTTGTTCAATTCTAGTTTAGACCCTGACTGCTTTACCAAGCATTTCATCAAATTAACATAACTTCTCCTTGTAGGATGTTCTTGACCAATAATGCGTGCCTGGTCTACTCACCCTCATGACCCCGGGAGAAATCGGGCTGCCAACTCCTGCTGCCACCAAATACATCCCTTCAGGTCCCTGGTTCAAGCTCAAGATGCTGCATCCCGCACAGCAGAGTTTGAACAGGGGTCACCTCTAATGGAACAGGAGCGCAGGCAGGTACAGAAGAGAGCACACAGACACCAAACTGTTCAAGACATAGCCTGGGTAGGAACAAGCAAGTGCCCCAGCCCCTTCAGGAGTCAACTTTTATTTAGAAAATGATGTCATGGTTACATCCCAAGATAAGGACATGCAAACATACATTTCCTGGGAAAGCACACAGATATACAATGTATAACTTTTACTACCCTTACAATATTTAACTTTTACATCCTGTCTTCATGTTATAGCATTCTATATAATTTACTTAGGGGATTTCCTTCCCAGTCGGGTTCCCAAGGAGCCATGCTTGACTTTGCAGTCACATCCCTGCTGATGCAGGAGACATATACCTCATGTACAACTTTTGCTGCTTATAAGGCTTATGAAATCAAGCTGCAGTAGGATGGAGTCACACAAAATACCAAATTAGAAATACTGGAAACCAAAGGAGAGATTAATAAAATTGAAACTAAGAAACCTATTGAGCTAATAAATAAAATTAAGAGTTGATTTTATGAAAAAAAAAACAATAAAATTGATAAACCTTTGGTCAATTTGATTTTTAAAAAGAAAGAAGAAAACCAAATTACCAATATCAAAAATGAAAAGAGTGAACCAACCTCCAATGAGGAGGAAATTAAAACAATAAATAGAAATTACTTTGCCCAACTATATCTATATGAGATGGATGATTATTTTTCAAAAAGAAAATATAAATTGCCCAGATTAACAGAAGAGGAAGTTGAATACTTAAATAACCCCATCTCAGAAAAAGAAATTGAACAAGCCATCAATGAACTCCATAGGAAAAATCTCCAGGGCCGGATAGATTTACAAGTGAGTTCTATCAAACATTTAAAGAACAATGAATTCCAATACTATATAGACTATTTGGGAAAACTGGAGAATAAAGAGTCCTACCAAATTCTTTTTATGACACAAATATGGTTCTGATACCTAAACCAGGAAATGCCAAAACAGAGAAAGAAAATTAGACCAATTTCTTTAATGAATATAGATGCAAAATTTTTAAATTAGATATTAGCAAAAAGAATACAGTAACTTATCACAAGAATAATACATTATGATCCAGTAGGATTGATACCAGGAAGGCAAGGTTGGTTCAATATTAGGAAAACTGTTGGCATTATTGGTCATATGAGCAACAAAACAGAAACTACATGATCATCTCAATAGATGCAGAAAAAGCTTTTGACAAGATACAACATCCATTGCTATTGAAAATACTGGAGAGCAAAGGAATAAATGGAACTTTCCATAAAATAATAAGCAGTATCTACCTAAAACCTTCAGCAAATATTATATGCAATGGGGATAAGTTAGATGCATTTCCAATAAGATCAGGGATGAAACAAGGATGTCCATTATCACCACTGTTATTCAATATAGTACAAGAAATGTTAGCTGTAGCAAGAGAAGAAAAATAAATTGAAGGAATTAGATAGCAAAGAAGAAACTAAGTTATCACTCTTTGCAGATGATATGATGATATACTTAGAGAATCCCAGAGAATCAAGTAAAAAACTATTTGAAATAGTAAACAACTTTGGCAAAGTTTCAGGTTACAAAATAAACCCACATAAATCATCTGCATTTCTATATATTACTAACAAAGCCCAACAGCAAGAGATAGAAAGAGAAATCCCATTTAAAGTTATGGTACACATTATAAAATATCTGGGAGTCTAACTGCCAAAACAAACCCAGGGACTATATGAACACAATTATAAAACACTTTGCACACAAATCAAGTCAGATCTAAATAAGTGGAAAAACATCAGTTGCTCGTGGGTAGGTTGAGCCAACATAATAAAAATGAAAATTCTACCTAAATTAATTTACTTATTCAGTGCCATACCAATCAAACTACCAGATAATTATCTTCTAGAGTTAGAAAAAATAACATAAAATTCATCTAGAAGGACAAAAGGTCCAGAATATCAAGAGAACTAATGAAAAGAAATGCTTTGGAAGGTGGCCTAGACCTACCAGATCCCAAATAGTATTATAAAGCAGCAATCATCTACTGGCCAAGAAACATAGGGATAGATCAGTGGAAAATGTTAGGTACTCAAGACACAGTAATCAATGAATATAGCAATCTACTGTTTGATAAACCTTAGGACCCCAGATTCTGGGATAAGAACTCACTGTTTGACAAAGAACTCAATGGGAAAACTGCATAACGTTGGGCATAGAGCAATGCCTGACCCTGTACACAAGAATGAAGTCCAAATGGATACATGATCTGTGTATGCAGATTCATACTATACACAAATTAGGGAAGATAGGAATAGTACACTTGTCAGATTTATGGAGAATGGAGAAATTTTGGATCAAACAAGAGACAGAAAACATTATGAAGTACAAAATGGATTATTTTGATTGCATTAAATTGAAAAGTTTTTGGACAAACAAACCCAGTGTAATCAAGATTAGGAGCGAAGCAGAAAACTGGGAAAGAATTTTTGCAACTAGTGTCTATGATAGAGGCCTCATTTCTAAAATATATAGAGAACTGAGTCAAATATAAAAGAATACAAGTCACTCCCCAATTGATAAATGGTCAAAGGATATGAAGAGTCAGTTTTCAAAGGAAGAAATTAAAGCTATCTATAGTCATATGAAAAAAATGCTCTAAATCACTATTGATTAGAGAGATGTAAATTGTTTGGCTAACATGACAAAATAGGAAGATGATAAATGTTGGAGAAGATGTGGGAGAGTTGGAACACTAATTCATTGTTGGTGGAGCTGGGGGCTGATCCAACCATTCTGGAGAGCAATTTGGAACTAAACCCAAAGGGGTACAAAAATGCACATACCCTTTGACCCAGCAATATTGCTTCTAGAACTGTATGACAAAGAGATCATAAAAATGGGAAAGGGTTCCACATGTACAAAAATATTTATAGCAGCTCTCTTGGTGGTGGCCAAAAACTGGAAATCATGAGGATGCCCACCAATTGGGGAATGGCTGAACAAGTTGTGGTATGTGAAAGTAATGGAATACTATTGCGCTAAAAGAAATGATGAACAAGAAGACTTCAGAGAGGCTTAGAAAGATTTATATACACATGTTGAGTGAAAGAAGCAGAGCCAGAAGAACTTTGTACACAGCAACAACCACAGAGTGTGAGGAATTTTTCTGGTAAACTTAGTCCTTCATAGCAATGCAAGGACCTAAAAAATTCCTAATGGACTTTTGAGGCAAAACACCTTCCACATTCAGAGAAAAAACTATGAAACTGGATCGCAGAATGAAGATTATATCTATAGATCATACATATATAAAAGATTGCAAACCACCTTGGGGAAGGAGTGGGGAGGGACGGAGTAAGAAGGGAGAGGAAGGAGAAATATCTAAGATATATGGAAGTGATTGTAGAACACAGAAACCTAATAATATGATTATTAATTTTAAAAAAAATGGTTAAAAGGTCTGGTGTACGATAGTGTGCACCAGTGAGGTACAAGGATTCCAGAATGTAAGAAAAGAGACTCTGGGAGGCTTTATTTGGCTGATTAGGATATATTGGCAGAGTTTTCTGAGAAAAAGAGGTACACAGAGCTCGAGAACCCTGAAGACCTTCATCTTGAGAGAGAGAAACACACAGTATCTTCCTAAGCCCTACAGTCAAGGACAGAAAGAACCAACATGATAGGAAGGATGGCTGCTTTGCCTGCACACCTCTACCCCTGACTCTCCACCCTGAACCACTAGTGAACTTTTCAGTCACTCTTCTGCATGTGGGGACCAAATGCTACCTGGTGGCATTTTACTTTACCTGGGAAGCTCTCCAGTCTTTCCCAGTGGAAAGAATTGGGAGGATATTATTCCATAGAAACAATGCAGACTTGCAAAGAGATTAGTTTGAGGGGGGGAAGGCAATTGGGGTTAAGTGTTTGACTTGTTTAGAGTCATACAGCTAGTAAGTGTCAAGTGTCTGCAGCTGGATTTTAACGCAAGTCCTCTTGCTTCCAATGTTGGTGCTCTATCCCCTGTGCCACCTACCTGCCCCAAACAGCTCACTTTTAAGTAAGCTTGTAGGACCCACACTAATTCTCAGATTCTTTGCTCCTTGATATGATCTCATAATCACTCTACTTAGCGTCAATCATACTGTGTTTATATTTTAAACTAAGTTTTCTACCTTTCTAAATGACTCAGTTTCCTCATTTCCAGAGATTTCTCAGCTGTTCCTAGGACTCAATGACTACATAGTCAAAGAATTCATCACAGAATCAGAGTTGGGAGTTACCTAAATGCCCTCTGAATTTAATACAACCTGAGACACCCCCATAGCCTTTTAACGATTCTCTTCTTTTCTCCTAGTTCTATTTCTTTCCTAAATTTCTTCAGCAATTTTTATTGTCTTGGGAATTATCGAGCTTTTAGGATTGCTGCCACTGCTTTTCTGGTTCATTTTTTCTCATTGTTCCAGGAGCCTCAGGTCTTCCTCCTCCTCTTCCTCCTCCTCCTCCTCCTCCTCCTCCCACCTGAACTAGCTGCTACTCCACACTTGGCCAGCAAGCCTTGAATCCCAGCTCCTTTGAATCCAAAATAATGATTGCCCATTAGGACAGATCTCTTCTTGTGGTTCACATTTTCTGTCTTGAGAATTTCTGACATTTTTGCTTCTTTCATCATTTTATAGCTGTTTTAATGACCATTTTGTAGCAATGCACAGACTCTCTTGTGACTTCTCAGGGTGCCATTTTCCTGGAATCCTCAATTCTAAAGATCCTTCAAATGGAGGAAGATTCCAAAAGAACTGAAAAGTTCTGAGTATTTTATCACCACCATGCCAAATAAACAAAGGCAATCAATGATAAAAAGAAAAGTCTCTGTCAGCCACCTGTCAGCCTGTTGTGCCTACTTTGTAAAATCATTATGAGAGCAGTCTCTACACATCTAGAGCACAGATTCTATTAAAAACAGAGAAAGGGTGGGATGTTGCAAAATATTTTCAAAGTAAATATTATGGGTCAGTTAACTGACTGAAAATGAAAGCATATGAGATCACATGATATATCCTGTGAATAATTTTTTTAAAGCATTTGACTCAGTAGAATTAAATGTGCCTTAAAGTCTCCCTTTAAACAAGTTATCTCCCATCATATGTTAAAAAGACAGAAAATTCTTTAATTGACACAATGAAAAAATTTTCCATAAAGTACAGAGCATTGCCATAAAATGAAATAAAAAACAGAAGCATTTGTTCAACTATGGTCCTATGGAGCAGACATTGATGAGGTTTTAGACGTCATTCATACCATACCATACCATACAGGGAAGGAAACTGACTCTCAGTGAGTAGGGTCATAGTAAATAAAAAAGCCAGGATCAGAACCCAGAACATTTGGTTTCCAATGCTGTTTATGCTCCTCTGCACTGATCTACCAGGAGCATGGAGCAGGTTATGCCTTGAATCCAAACAAAAGAATAATCCTCTTTGCATGGCAGGATTCTCTAATTTCCCCTGTTCCTATATGATATCACACAAATGGGATAAATGCTACAGAGCCTCTGAAGGGAATTCTGTGGAAATATCTAAGAGATTGTTGTAACCATCCATACAATGAAATATCAAAGTGGATAAAGCCCAAATATTTTCTGGATTCTCGATGACATGTGCCACAATGAAACTGTAACAATGCCTCCCCTTCCTAGTGGCCCCCTCTTCACAATCATTATAGGAAAAAAGATCCTTTGGGGGGTGAACTCACCATCCCTCCTCAGTTACTGCATAGCAGAGAATCCTGGCCCTTTGTTCCATGTGCCTAGGGTCAGGCCTCAGTACTGAGAGGGACAGATGGATGTTTGTAATCTAGCCTGCACAGAGGCTGCATGGGTGGTCAAAGTGCACAAGTGTGCTCAGAGCAATGTCTATTGAGTCCCCTTTCATGTAGGATGGGCTCATTTTCCCCCCAAAAGGAGGAAAGTTGTCCCCAAGTTTTGATTGATCCAGGTAACTAGGGATTAAGCTATTGACATAGTTTCCCAGTTTCCTTGGTTGTTGTCCTGGAAACCAGGAAATGTAGATGAAAAGGCAGAGCATTCTGTTCTTGAGGGAGAGGGGAGATGGAGGGTTTCCTTGGAGGAACAGCAAGGTCAATGTCACTGAATCCAAGGTGGTGGAAGTGTAGTGAAATGCAAGAATAGGAGTATGGGGGCTGAGGCAGGTTCTGAAGGGTTAGAAGCCAGGTGCTTTTCTATTTGATCCTGGGGGTGACATGGAGCCCCTGCAATTTAGGGACTAGAAGAGGGATATGTTCAAACCTGGCTTAAGAGATAGCTGGGGGAGAGGGTGGACTAGAAAGAGGAGAAATAAAGGGAAAATAAAGGGAAGCCGAAAGGAGGAGAGGAGAGAGGAAAACGGGGTGGGGGTGCAGAAGGGGGGAGTCCTTTCTGGAAATCTCGGGGCGATCGGAACCGTGGACATCAGGGCGCCCAGCTGTCCCACATCCGTCTGTCAGCTTTATCACGGGAAACGCTCCGACTCGGGAGGTAAAGGGAAGAAGACAGGTTGGGGAAGGGGCAAGGGAGAGAAGGGAGGACCTTTGATCCAGGAGGCTGTAGGCACAGGAAAGCGGCCTGAAATCTGCCTGAGTGAAGAACTGGCTGCGTCTGCATGGCACACACATCCATCCATCCGCACGAGTTTACAGCAGCCCAGAGAATGTCAAAGCCCTGCTCCCACGCTTGGCTTCCCAAGATAAGCAGCTGCGAACCTCTGACTCCTGCTACTAGCGCCCCTCTTTGGCCTGCATTTTGGGGCGTCATCAACAAACCCCCATCTGCACAATTATAATAATATATAATATAATATATAATATGATATATAATAATAATAATCCTAGTCCCGCGTCCAAGTTTACGAGGTCGAGCCCCGTCGTCCAGGCGGCCGATCTGCGATAAGGCTCCTGGGCGCGAGCAGGAATGGAACTCGACTCGGAAGCCAAGCGTGGGAGCAGGGCTTTGATATAGCTGTAAACTCGTGCGGATGGATGGATGTGTGTGCCATGCAGACGCAGCCAGTTCTTCACTCAGGCAGATTTCAGGCCGCTTTCCTGTGCCTACAGCCTCCTGGATCAAAGGTCCTCCCTTCTCTCCCCTGCCCCTTCCCCAACCTGTCTTCTTCCCTTTACCTCCCGAGTCAGAGCGTTTCCCGTGATAAAGCTGACAGACGGATGTGGGACAGCTGGGCGCCCTGATGTCCACGGTTCCGATCGCCCCGAGATTTCCAGAAAAGACTCCCCCCTTCTGCACCCCCACCCCGTTTTCCTCTCTCCTCTCCTCCTTTCGGCTTCCCTTTATTTTCCCGACCCTGCCTCTTCCGCAGAATCTCAGCCTGTTAGATGGTGTTTTAGAGGTGAGGGACCTGAGGTTCAGAGAGAGCCAGTAACTAGCCCGAGGTCACACAGCAATGACCTAAGGCCTCCTGTCCCCGGATGCATTGTGCTTTTCTCTAACTCGCTTCACCTGTTTGCTGCCTTTTCCAGTTAGAGGAGGGAAGCTTTCCGGTTAGGTAAAGGAGAGTGGGAGATGGAGAAGAGGAGCTGAATGCCTTCCAACTAAGGACTTTTCCGAATTTCCCCTCCCGAGTGGAAACCAAGGGTGGAATTCTTGATCCTTCTTGTCCTATTCCAGGAAGAGAGGAGGGCTTACATGATAGGTCAACTCCCCCCTCCCCTCCAACCCCGCCGCGGGATCTTAGCCCGTTTAAGGCCACTTCAACAGACGATTGTTTGAATTTGGCGCCCTCTTATGGCCAAAGGTAACCTGTTCCGCCCCTTCCCTTGGTCGAACAAGGTCCTATCTATGGAAGGGCATCTTTGGGACCTTGTCTCGGGAGGCAGAGGGGAAAGCACCAGGAGTGGGACCCCACAATGCTTCCCTCCTCATCCTTTCTGCATACATTCTGCTTCTGGAGAAACTTTTCAATTTCATGCAATCGAAGGGATCACTTTTATCTTTCCTAACTTTCTTCCTGCCTTGTTTGGTTAAGAATTTATCCCTTACTGGAGGCTTTAAAATAAATACGATCTCTCTTCCAACTGAAATTAAAGTGACATGATCTTCAGTATTTAAGGGATGTTGGCATAAGATGCTGGTCCAAGGTTTATTTCTGTCAGAACTCTGTACTGTTTTCTCAGTAATTCTCCAATATGGAATTCTGTTCCAGGTCGTTTATGTTTTAAAGTTAATCGATCAATGAAATATTGAGCACTTGCCCCCAGGGACATGATATCCTAATGGGGGAAACAGTGTCATCAATGGCATGTGGACAGATTAACACCATGGATGACAGAATTATAATTCATGACATGTGAGGCCTGGATGAAAGAAGTGTTTAGACAAAACATGTAAAGAATGACCACGGATACTGTCTTCCATTATTTGAAGGCCTGGCATGTTGTCCTTCCACATGATTCTATTGGTCTAGCATCGGGTGGTCTTAGGTCCTGCCAACCCAAGAATGAATGGGGGATCTCAGACCACAGCTTTAACAGACTCCTGAAGCAACATTTTGGCCCTCATATTCTAGGTGAGCAGGGCCATGTTCCCTACCTTCCAGTAACAAGTTCTCTGACAATTAGATGCCTAGGAAGGGGAAAAGAAGAAACTTTTATCTAGAACCTACAGTGTGCCAGGCACTGTCCTAAATGCTTCCCCCCCCTTTTTTTTTTACCAGTATTGTCTCATTTGATGCTCTGAATGATAAGAGGACTTAGAAGTTCTTCCATATTTCAGTGCAGGCCCTGCACATAGGCTGTTGTGTCCCCCAAGTGAACTCGGACCTTGAAGACATGATAAATCCCACACAAACATGGAACATCTACTGCCCTGAGAACCGAGCCAGTTCTCCAAGAACGAACATCACATATGTACTCCATCGCAAAGTTTGGCTACCTTCTCAATGGGCAACGTACTTGATAGTTGGCAATTAGCCTCTTTGTTCGCACTCAGCCTTCTTTGTTTGAAAGAGTTTATTAGGTCTCTGTTTTGAGGAGAACTTTGGAATCTCACCCATGGAGAGGACGCTCTGCCTAAGACTCCTTGCTCCCAATTCAGACCCTCAAAGCTGTATCCCAGAATTCCCCAGCTGAGAAACTTCAGGAGTTGGTGTCTCCCTGGATTGGTGATGTTTTTCTATTTCCTCTTACATTACATTAGTATTGCTATAATTATATTAGTATTAGGATATATTAATTATTGCTACTATTGCTCTAAACTCTCTGTGCATTTACCTTTTCTGTAAATCAATAAAATATCCAGCTTCTTCTTCTCAAGTGTGTCTTATTGTAGGTGTGAATCTGAACCATAAATTTTCTTAATCATACATGCTTATAACAAGCCTGCATGATAAGTGCTGTTAAGGTCACATTTTACAGTTGAGGAAACTGAGACAGAGAGAGGTTAAGTGACTTGCCCAGGATCACACAGTTCATAAGTGTCTGGGGCTGGATTTGAACTCAGGTCTTCCTGAACCCAGGCCCAGCACTCTACTCACTGTACCACCTAGCTGCCTAGGAAGGGAGGGAAGGCTGTCCAGTTCAGCACTTCCTTGAATCTCACCCCCAAGATATATTCAATGAAGACAGGCTCCTTTTAGATACTCTCTTGCCTTTGTTTCATCACTTCTCTGGAGTCATCCAGGCCTCGACCTACCTCCTCAGAGGACTCCACAGTCTGGGCACAAACTTCCAAGGAGGCTTTGGGGACTCAGTGGATAGAATTTTGGGACACATACCCAACTTTCTAAGGACATGAGTGAGGTGAGACAGTCTCTGGGTGACTATGGTCCATGTGAATTAACTTGGAAGAAAGGGGATCCTTTAGCCAATCTGGCAATCCTGAGGCTCTGAATGAAAGTGAGGGAGAATCTTTGCACAGCTCTCATAGAAAAGGAGGACAATATTGTGAGAAATAACTCATTCAAACTCAGGAGGGGTGAAGATAAAGGAAATAAATTTATTAATGCAACTGCAGTGGCTGGTGTCTAGTTGGGTAGACACACCCTCCAGAAACAAAAGTAAGCCTTAAAAGCCTGTGCCTGATAGCAAAGTCCTGTCCCTCTCTCCCCATTGGTTGGGTAATACAGTATATACAACTTTCCAATATGCCTACTACCCTTCACATGTTCTTCCCCTCCCACCACATGTCATGTGGAGAAGTTAATATTCATGAGCTTATTACGCATGAACATTCCAAGAATGACTTAGTTTTTACTCTATTTAGCTGACTTCTAAGCTCAAAGCAAGATCCTTGCTTTGCCTGTTAGCTTATGTGTGAGATATAACTCCTTTGTTATGTCTCCCATTGTGCTGACTGGTATTCTGAATTTAATGAAACCAATTTCTCCATTGTATCTCTCAATTTTACCTCTTCTTCTGCTAGAAGATAATCTAGTAGGAGTTTATGTTGTTAGTGTCTTCTAAAATCCATTTATTTTTCTGCATTTGCAGCAAGTCCAAACACTTTCTGGTATGTATGGATTGCCCAGATTTCATAAGTCAAATATTATATCATTTCTGTGGAAACAAAAGTTTTAATCATTTCTCACAAGTCCCTCATCAAAGATCTCTAAAGGGACCAAAATTGAACTTCACTTCCCTGATGAGACTTTGAGGGAGGGGACAATCCTGGCTGGTGGGCCAAGAATACCACAGGGATGGTGGGGGGTAGCTAATTTAGGCACCAATCAAGTCCTGGTCCCAGGTGCATGGGAGTCAATGATTGTTTAGCGCTATGATGATCTGATTAGAGATGACCATGAAATATAATGAGCATAGGTCACTGTACACAAGTATCAGGCAGTGTCCAGAGTCAGAAAGACCTATGTCTGAATCCTGCTTTGGGAACTTGCTAGCTGCTCGATCCAGGGCAAGTCACTTTATCTTAAGTTCTTAGCCTCAGTTTCCCCAACTCTCAAATAGGGATAATAATGGCACTTCCTTCCCAGGTTTTCATGGAGATAAAATAAGGCAATATAGGAACAACTCTTTGCAAATCTTGGCTTGCTACCTCCATGCTCCAAGCTCTTGCTTTTCTCAGCAAAATGGCCCTGATGTTTCTCCTGCCCATTATCACTGCTGTGCATTGGAGGATGACCTGTAACTGATCTCAACATGACCCAGCCCCACCAAATGGAGGAAATCCCCGAGATCTGGGAAACTGTTCTGTAGGGAGAGGTCATGCAAAGCCTGGGACTGTGGGACCTTGGGGTCTTCAGAGGATCCTTCTTTTGGTGGTGGTAGTGGTGGTGGGTGTACAAGTATATGTGTGCATGTGTGTATATGTGTGCATGTATGTGCATATGTCTACGTGTGTATGTCTGTGCATATGTGTATGTGTGTGTGCTGTTAGTTGAGAATAAGCCCTCACTATAGAAATAGTTTTAGAAAGCATTTTATTATGTTTTTTGGCCACAGAGGGCTGGGGAAAGGTGTGGCTCCCTCCTTAACTCTTTGCGAGGTTACATTACATAGAGTTAAGACAAGGGCATAAGAACAGCACCTTGATTGACTGCAGGTAGGTAGTAGGTAGTTTCCAATTTAGAGCAATGTGAGATGTGTATCAGCAGGTAAGTATAAACATTTTATTTAATTTGGAGAACCTCAAACTCAGCTAGGTTATGCCGTGTATAGAGCAACTGTCCTGCAGTCAGAAGGATTCTTCTTCATGACCTCAAATGTGGCCTCAGACATGAGACCTGGCAAATTATTTGACTCAGATGCCTCTTCTGTAAAATGAGCTGAAGAAGACAATGCCAAATCTTTGCCAAGAAAACCTCAATGGGTCAGGAAGAGTTGGACACACAGTTTTCTAACTTCAGGCCCAGTGCACTATCCACTGAACCACCAGCTGTCTTTCAGGCATAGAGCAGACTAAATGGCCACTGTTGTCCCTTCTAACTATGAAATCTTGTAATTCTTCCTCTTCTGGTATCTGCATCTCTGTGTAACCTTGAACAAGCATCTCCCCTTCTCTGAGACCGAGGTTCTTCCTTTGAAAACTGAAGGAGTATAAAGGGATGATCTCTAAGTTCCCAGGAACTTAGCCCATAGGAAAACTGGACCAAGCCAGGCTATAGCCCTAAGTTTCCAATGGGTCATTTTTTTGACATTCTTTTTATTGTTAATTAATTTATTTTTAGTATTCCACATTCACTTCTACAACATTTTGAATTCCAGATTTTCTCCCAATTTCTCCCCTATACCCACTCCAAGATGGCCTGCATTCTGTTACCCTTTCCCCAATGTGCCCTCACTTCTCTCACACCCCTCCCTTCTCTTATCCCCATCCCCTCCATTTTGTTGTAGGGCAAGATAGATTTCTATACCCCATTGCCTGTATGTCATTTCCCAGTTACATGTAAAAACAATTTTTAACATCTGTTTTTAACTCTTTGAGTTCCAACTTTTCTCTCTTCCTCCTTCCCCACCCATCCCCACTGAGAGGGCAAGCAATTTGATATAGGTAATGCATGTGTAATCATGTAAAACACTCTCATAACAGTCATGATGTGAAAGACTAACTATATTTCCCTTCATTCTATTCTACCCTCCATTTATTCTGTTCTCTCCTTTGACCCTATCCCTCTTCAAACGTGTTTACTTCTAATTATCCCCTCCTCCCATTTGCCCTTTCACCTCTCATTCCATACCTGCTACTTATCATGTTTCCCCTACTTTCCTGCAGTGTAAGATAGATTTTCATAGCAAATTGAGTGTGCATATTATTCCCTCCTTCACCCCAATGTGATGAGAGTAAGGTTCTCCCTTTCCCTCTCACCTCTCCTCTCTTCCCCTCCATTGAAAAAATGTTTTCTTACCCCTTTATGTGAAAGGTAATTTACCCCATTTTATGTCTCCCTTTTTCCTTCTCCAAATATATTCCTCTCTCACCCTTTAATTTTACTTTTTTAGATATCTTCCCTTCATATTCAACTCACCCTATGCCTTCTGTCTATATTGATATAATCGCTCCATCTACCCTAATACTGAGAAAAATCTCAGGAAGAATCTCAAATATTATCTTTCCATTTCGGAATGTAAACAGTTCAATTTTAGTAAGTCCCTTATCATTTCTCTTTCCTGTTCACCTTTTCCTACTTCTCTTAACTCTTGTGTTTACAACTCAAATTTTCTATTCAACTTTGGTCTTTTTTATCAAGAATGCTTGAAAGTTCTCTATTTCATTGAATGAGCATTCCCCTTGCCCCTCAAAGTATTATTCTCAGTTTTGTTGGGCAGGTGATTCTTGGTTTTAATCCTCCCTCCCTTGACCTCTGGAATATCATATTCCAAGCCCTTTGATCCCTTAACGTAGTAGCTGCTAGATCTTGTTATCCTGATTGTGTTTTCACAATACTTGAATTGTTTCTTTCTTACTGCTTGCAATATTTTTTCCATGAGCTGAGAACTCTGGAATTTGGCTCCAATATTCCTAGGAGTTTTCCTTTTGGAATCTTTTTCAGGAGGTGATAAGGGGATTCTTTCAATAACTATTTTACCCTCTGATTCTAGACTATCAGGGCAGTTTTCCTTGATAATTTCTTGAAAGATGATGTCTAGGCTCTTTTTCTGATGATGACTTTCAGGTAGTTCCATAATTTTAAATTGTCTCCCCTGGACCTATTTTCAAGGTCAGTTGTTTTTCGAATGAGATATTTCACATTGTATGTTATTTTTTTATTCCTTTGTTTTTTTTTTTTATAATTTCTTGATTTTTCATAAAGTAATTAACTTCCATCCACTTCATTTTAATCTTTAAGGAATAGTTCTCTTCAGTGAGCTCTTGGACCTCCTATTCCATCTGGCCAATTCTGCTTTTTAAGGCATTCTTCTCCTCTTTTACTTTTTGGACCTCTTTTGCCATTTGGCTTTGTTGTTTTTTAAGGTGTTATTTTCTTCAGCATTTTTTAGGTCCCCTTTAGCAAGCAGTTGACTTGATTTTCATCAATTGATGAAATCAATTGATTTTCTTGCATCACTCTGACTTCTCTTCCCAATTTCTGCTCTACTTCTCTTACTTGATTTTCAAAATCCTTTTTGAGCTCTTTCATGACCTGAGACCAATTCATATTTTTCTTGGAGGCTTTGGATGTTGAAGCTTTGACTTTGTTTTCTTATTCTGTTTGTATATTTTGGTCTTCCTTGTCATTAAAGTAAGGTCTTGTAGTCTGATTATTTTTCTGTTTTTTGCTCATTTCCCCAGCCATTTACTTGACTTTTGAGCTCTTTGTCAAGGTAGTTCTCTCCTTCAAGTGGGAGTGAGAGGGGTGTATTGTCAGCCTCTCCATCCCCCCACAATTTGTGGGCCTAAAACTCCAGAAAAAGTTTCTGCTGCTGCTGCTGCTACCTCTGCCCCTGCTGCTGCTGCAGGCTCCTCCACCCTCTCCACCACCCTAGGGCTGAGATTGGACCACTCTACTCTCTCACACAGGTTTGATAGCTTTTTTCCACTGACCTTCCAGTTTTGGGGTTGTGAAGTCTGAAAATCACCACAGGTGCCAGAGATTCAGTTCCCCATTCCCTCCCATCCAGGTGTGCTCAGGTCCCATCTCGAATGGCTCATTTCTTGAGGGACAGGAAGGGAGAGATCATCAAGGGGCCTCTCCTTGCCCTATTCTCCTTCTAGTCTGTGCAGCTATTTCCATCCACCAGTGATGGCCCTGTTCTCGTCCCTTCTCCTGCTCTCGAGCCTACATGAGTCCATCTAGACCTCTTCTTCATTATTATTCCCTTTCCAGTCCTCACCAAGGAGTGAAAGAAGCAGGGACCAGGATAACTGGCTCCCTGATGAGAGAGTTGGAAGCATTGACACCTGCATCTCTGGGGAAACAGAGGCAGGGGGCCAGATACCCATTCCATAAGAAGGTCTCAGTTTGCAGAGAAGACATGTAGGTCATTCAGGGGCTGGCATTCATGAATTCCAGATGCCTGGTTTGATGGGGGTTGCAAGGACTAAAGATTGGGACATGACTATCCTTCTTGCTCACTGTAGGGCATAAGGGCACATCCTCAAATGAGTAACTGTATTCACTCCATCCCTCTTCCTCCTCTGCCCCTGATTCTCCCTTGAATCCTTTCAGTCTTTGATACCTTCTAGGAACCAGATTTTCAGCCCATCCCTGGATCCCGTTCCCCATTTCTTATCCTTACCCTTATGGAATTTTCACCCTAGCCTTTTCCCTCCCAACTCTGAGTTCCTACAAATGAGAAGGGGACAAAAAGATCATTGATTCCAACTGACTCACTTTACAGATGGGGAAACTGAGGTGCAAAGAGGTCATCTCACTCCAAACCAAGGCTCCCTGAGGCTTAGGGGGCTGAGGATTACTGATGGCATTCCTCCAAATTTTTCCCTTCCCTAGAGAAGATCTCTTACCTCAAACACACCCTCAGTGCTGGGCCAGAGCCTGTATTGACCCCAGGTAGCAGCTTTGGGGTGCTGAGCATCAGCTCTAGGCAGAAGATTCCTCTTGTTCAAGGTGGGAGATGCTCATTCAGTTCAGATACAGGGATGCTCAGAGGAGGAACTGAGTTCTTTGAAAAGGTAACAGACCCCTGTTCATGGGGACCCATGCCTCTGAGTCTCAGCCAAGGGACTCCCTGGACATGTGAGTGACAGGTGAAACAAGGGAATGGGAAAAGAGATTGTTATAATATTGGGCCTGATGGTCTGGAAGCCCTTAAGGGAGGCTGTAAATTGTAGTACATGCTTGTGGAAAAATTCCAAGAATAACATTTTTTGAAGGTTAGCACACATTGGGTGTGTCCCAATGCCCCAAAGAATATTTTGTTTGACACTAGTTTGTTTTTGTCCCTCATGACAAACCCTCAGAATAATATTTTGACCTGCCCCCTGGTATGCTAATTATCCGGCAGGGAGAACACTCAAAAGCAGACTAATGTGAGACCCTTCTCCATTTATATAAGGCAGATTTCTGCCTAACACTTCACTTCACATGAATTTGCCTGCTTAGGGGAGGGAGGAAGGGAGGCAGGCCCTCCTTGGCCGTCTCTGGAGGGAAGGGGCCTGAACACAGTTCAAGGACACACAGAGGCTGAGATGGAGAAGTAACAGCAGGAGGTGAAAGACTTGGAGTGAGGGACACACATGTGGACCCTGGAGTGGATGGATGAAAGATTGATGTTCTGGAGTGGGGTTAACGTCTTCTCTCTCTGCACCTGAGGTCTCAAGCCAAGCCACCAATCAAAAGCAGGCACAAGCAGCAGACTTGGTTTCTGCCATTCTGCTTTCACTCAGAGGGTTTAGTTTTTTAGGGGTGTGTGTGTGTGTGTGTGTGTGTGTGTGTGTGTGTGTGTGTGTGTGTATGTGTGTGTTGGAGATAGGAGACCATGAAGCACTGAGCCAAGCCTAGGGGCACTAGTGGGGAGAGAGAGCCCAGTAATGTACAATGCAGCTAACAGAGGTGGATTTATGGAAGGTGAATTTCTTTCAGAATTCTTTACGTAAAGTCCAATTTGTGTGGTTGGATTTTAAATAAAACAAGAACTTCTAAATCATTAGTAATTAGAAAAATTTAAATGAAAATAACTCTGAAATACCACCCCATATCCATCAGCTTGACTAAGATTCAGAAAAGAAAAATTATAAATGCTGGAGATGATGTTGAAAATAGGTGCACCAATTCAGGTGTACATTCCAAAGGGCACCCATCATGGAAAACATGTTGAAACAATGCCACAAAAGCTATTAAATTGTGCACATTCTTTGATCCAGAAATACTGCCACTAGGTTACAGAGATCAAAAAGAGAGGAAAAGAACGTACAAACTAGATATAGCAGCTCTTTCTGTGGTGGCAAAGTATTAGAAAGAAATTACGGTATATGAGTGTAATGGGATATCATTATGTTGTAAGAAATGTGAAGGGGATGGTTTCAGAAAAAACTGAGAAGACTTATATGGATTGATGCAGCATGATGTGATCAGAACTGTCAGAACAATTTATATAATAAAATATTGTAAAGATAACCAATTTTGAAAGACTTAGTAACTTAGATCAACACAACGCCCAATCACAATTGCGGAGACCTCATGATGAAACATGCTGCCCAGCTGCAGACAGAGAACCAGTGGACTCAGCGTGGTCATAGAAGCATCTCGCCTTCTCTTTCTATGACTTTTTTTTGGACATGGCTAAGGAAGAAATTTTTTTGCCACGGCTATACATATTTGTAATGGGTTTTGTTTTTCTCAGTATATAGTGGCAAGGGAAGATTTTGTGTGTTTGTGTGAGAGAGAGAAAATATTTAGAACTGAAATGAAATTAACATTTAATTTCCAAAAGCTACCAGCCATCTTTTAGTTGCCAAATCTCATGGGTTTCTCACCATTCTCCTCTTTCTTGACTTCTTTGCAGTCTTTACCCTCACCTCCGTGAAAATCTCTTCTCTTTAAGTTTTCATGGCATAGTTGTCTCTTATTTCTCCTTCTACCTGTCTAACTGTCTCCTTTGCTGGATTTTCATCCAGATCAGGCCTACTAACTGCGAGTTTCCTCCAGGGGTCTGTCCCTGGGCCTTCTTCTCTTCTCCCTGTATATTGTTTCACTTGGTGATCTCATCAGCTCCCATGGATTCAATTCATATCTGTGCTGATGATTCTCCAATCTATTTGTCCAGCCCTAACCTCTCTCCTCACCTACAGTCTCCCATCTCCAATTGCTTATTGAACATCTAGAAATAGATGTCTTGTAGACACCTTAAACTCCATGTGTCCACAACTGAAATCATTAGCTTTATCGCCAAACACTTACCCCTTCCACACCTCCATGTCCAAGGCACTACCATTCTCAGTCCTCTAGACTCCAAACCTAGCTATCAGTGCTGGACATTTTCCTCTTTCTCACCTCCCATATCCAATCTGTTCCCAAGGTCTGATGATGTTTGCTTTGTAAAATCCCTCATACATTCCGCCTTTCTCTCCTCTGGTACTTGAGTCCATATCACTGTTCCTAGGAGATTCCATTATACTGTGGTTGGTCAGTTACCACAAGCCTCTCCTCACTCTAGTCCACCCTCCCCCTCAGCTATCTCTTAAGCCAGGTTTGAACATATCCCTCCTCTAGTCCCTAAATTGCAGGGGCTCCATGTCACCCCCAGGATCAAATAGAAAAGCACCTGGCTTCTAACCCTTCAGAACCTGCCTCAGCCCCCATGCTCCTATTCTTGCATTTCACTACACTTCCACCACCTTGGATTCAGTGACATTGACCTTGCTGTTCCTCCAAGGAAACCCTCCATCTCCCCTCTCCCTCAAGAACAGAATGCTCTGCCTTTTCATCTACATTTCCTGGTTTCCAGGACAACAACCAAGGAAACTGGGAAATTATGTCAGTAGCTCAACCCCTAGTTACCTGGATCCATCAAAACTTGGGGACAACTTTCTTCCTTTTGGGGGGAAAATGAGCCCATCCTACATGAAAGGGGACCCAATAGACATTGCTCTGAGCACACTTGTGCACTTTGACCTCCCATGCAGCCTCTGTGCAGGCTAAATTACAAATATCCATCTGTCCTTCTCACTACTGAGGCCTGACCCTAGGGAGGTGGAGCAAAGGACCAGGAGTGCAGCTGTGCAGCAGCTGAGGTGGGATGAGGAGCTCACCCTCCAAAGGATCTTTCTCCCCATAATGATTGTGAGGAGGGCGCAACTAGGAAGAAGAGGCCTTGTTGCAGTCTTTCCTTCAGTGTCCCTTTAAGCCTGGGCAATTATTTCAGGTAGTCAGTCAGTAAATATTTCCAAAGCACCTACTATGGGCCATGCACGATGTTAAATGCTGGAGAGAGAAATACAATTTAAAAGAAAGACATCTCCTCCCCTCCAATTGTTTACAGTTTAATGGGAGAAGAGAACACACCAAAGGAAGCTGAATGAGGGATGAGTATGGAAGGAAGGGGCAGAGGAAGAGGTGTTAGTAAGGGGGAGGGAGGGCAATGAGTGGGAAATCACTGAGCCCCCGGCCTTACACAGAGGTCCTGGAGCCTGTGACTCTGCTCTCCAGTCAGAGGGTCCAATCAGGACAGAGGCTACTGAGAAGGTGTGAGCACTGAGGGTGATTCAGTCTTGCAGGATTATGAGATCTTCCCATGGTAAGTTTCCTGGGGAAGGAAGTCCTGATGGAGGGGCCCAGAGAAGTCCAAGAGTAGAAGCCATGCAGTTGGGAGGAAATGGGGATGACTCTGCTGAGGCCTCTTCTGAAACAGAGACCCTGTCCTCCCATCCCAGGCCTCTTCTTCCAGTCTTTTCATAGGCCCAGCCAGGAGAGGGAAAGGGCCCAGAACCTCCTGCTCAGGACTTTGCAGCTAGGGGTATGTGAACTTGTTTTTAAAAAACTATTTCGATTAACTCCATATTTAGTAGACTAAAATTGGTTCAAGGGAAGTTGACATTTCAGATATAACTGGTGTGTTTAGAGCCACAGGGTCCAGGTTCCTGTTGATGTTAACAGCTTCTCTAGGCAAGCTCCTTCTGCCAGATTACAGATGTGAATTGAACTGGTCAGTGCCAGTCCATTCATTAGCAGTGAAGGCATTTTCCTCAGCTCTCTCTGATAAGATGGCTGGAACATGTTGGTAACATCATGTATTGATTGATAATGCATTTTTGCTTATTGTTCATTCTGTTTCTTTATGGGAAGATCTTTCCCTTACATTATAGGCCTACGTGACCCGTTGAAGCCACATGGAAGCCTGAGTTACAAGGCTCTAAGTCACATGGAACAGGAAGGGTAGAACAGGAAGAGTCAGAGCTAGAGCAGAGCTGAGAGGAAGTTAGAGAGCAGTCAGAGTTGGGAAAGAGAAAACATCAGCTGGCTAACATGAGTGGGAGAGCTTGTTTGTGATTTTGTTTAAGGGAGCTAGTTTGTGGGAAGCCTAACAAAGGGAAGGCTTGGGGATAGATTCCCCCCCTGCGTTATTACTGTGTATAGATTTCATTGTTACTATGATGGATTTGACTTTCTGGTGTCTGAATAAATGTTTTGGTTCTGTCTTCCATGTGGAGAGTCTTTTGTATTTCACAATTCAGAACCGTGATGGCATATTCATGGCCGCCATAGGTGCTGTGAGTATTGCATTGGAGGTATACGGCATGTCACTGCACATTCTCCATCTTCATCATCTCTGTGTGTGGTCCTAGGAGTCCATGTTGGATCTTTAGAGAGTCTCTGCCTCTGAGGAGCTCACACACTAATGGGAGAGACAACACATAAACATAGATTTGAGACACAGATGCAGACACATGCACATACACACACACTCACACACACACACACACACACACACACCACATGCCCATAGATTCCCAGGTTTACAGCATTTAAGCTAAGCATCCTCACAGCCCCTTCTCTTGGTTGGGAAGAGCCCCAGGGCCAGCTAGATCCTTCAATTTAGCTTCCCCACATCCTGATACACAAATGGGTTTTACAATGGAGCTTGCAGTGTTAGCCTAGTCACCCTCCCACCCCCAGGCCTGCAGCTGCTCACCACCATCCTCTGGCACTAACATGACACCCTCTAAATTTGGTTACTCTTAGGACAAAGTCCTATTGATCCCACCCTGGGTGTGTCTCTGGTCAAACATCTTCCAGAAAAATGCCATCCCCAGGCATCAAGGAAGATGTCAGATTTAAGTCTACCTGTGGTATTAATATTAATTAATTACATTAATATTAATTACAGGTAATAGTAATAATTGTATTAATAATCATTGCTCTTACATCACTTTGAAACATTCAAGGACCTTAGTCCATACATATGTACCTTTATTGCAGTTCACTTTAAATCCCAGTCTTAGTCTGTGGGATAGCGATTTCACATTGTGCTTACACCATTGTTTCCTTTCCTTTAATTATTCCCATATCATTCAGAAAGAATGTTCTTATTCCAGGTACTTTATCTTTCACAAGACTATACAAGAGTACCAATTTATCCAATTATTTGATTGAAAACAACAAATTTCCACATGCTTTCATTGTGTTTACATCTTCCACTACCTGCTTTGATTTTAGAAACATGCCACAAATAAAGGAAAAGCAAGGACATGACTAGATAATCAGACTCAGGATTAACACTCACATTCTCTCCCTCTCTGAGTAGCTAATGGCATTCCCCCAGATATTGATTTAATGCAAACAACTATACCCAGATCCAAACTCAAAACAAGATTAATTATGTTCCCAGGAACTCAAACAACAAGTTTCACCAATCACAACTTAGAGTTAAATACAGTTATTTTATTCTCATGGAATTACAATAAGCAATAAAGATTTTCCAGGACTCACATACATAAGGGACTACATTTAACATCTTTCCTTCTCAATTTTACATTTATCCTGGTGTAAAAGTCAACTGTTAAAAATCCTTTCATTATTTAGTACCTACATAACCCAAACAAGTTCTTTTCTAGTGGCTGATGACCTTGCCCACACAGATGGTTTCCAGGGGCCTTGGAAAGTTTCCAAAGTAAGGAGACTATTTGTTGCTGCCCCTGTTTGCTAACTCTCCATACCTACAAGAGGACTGTTCTCAATAGGAAGAACCAAACCAAATACAATTTTTCACCTAATCCCCTCTTTTTCATACAGTTATCACTTAATTTTTAGGGATTAGCATTAAACTAGTAATCCCAAATAACTTAATTCATGATCTCACAAATTTCATAAATGAGAGGAAAATCATTTTAACTAAAACTTCTCTCTCAAAGCAAACATAAACCTCTAACCATTGGCATTTATTAAAACTACTTCAATTCCTCGATATTGCAGAATTAATGTGGTAGAGCATACACCTCCAGTTTTAACATACACATCCTTCGATGAAATGGGCTTAAAATCACACTTATTTTCTTTCTAAGAATTCTCATTTTCTCCACAGAAAATTTACAGCACAGCAACTTTTACATCGAATTCATAAGAACTTCCCCTCACTTAACAGCTTCCTGACCCATTCATCATTTTCTCTGACAGTACAATTAAGAGAAATTGCTTTTAACCACAGGGCTGATCATTGTTTACCAAATCATAATTTAGAAATGTCCTATACGTTATTATATATTTACAACTTGAAACATAGTATCCATTTAGGTGAAGGCATCTCCAAATCACCTTGCACAGAGACTAAACCATAATTTTTAACTCACTGCAAACACATTTTCATGATAGCCCAGATTTCAAATGGACAATTTGCCATCATAGCAAACATAGCATCATCCCTGCTTGTTTATACTAAATTATGACAGTTTCAAATTATCAGATTTCTATAGAAATACAATCTAGTTTAGAAATACATATCAAATGCATTTCTGGAAATTTTCTTATTACTTTTGGCATTTAGAATCCATTTCAAAGTTACCAAGTAGGAAAAAATTATCTTATGCTGCAGTCCTTATGTTAAGTCTCTTACAATCATAAATGCCAAATAACAATACGTAAACCCCTTAATTACTAAATACATATATCCATCCATTCATATATATATCATATAATATTCTTTTAAGTTCAATCTGAATTACCTTTCTCCTTCTTCCTTAAAAAGTTTAAAATTATATTAACTTAAAATGTGCTAAGTTAATATTCTAGCTGTTGTCTTTAGCTCAGACCAAAGAGACCTTAATAATTTTGACCCAGTGTTAACAGGATGGGCTCCACTTCCCCTCCAAGCAGGGACCTTGGGAGTTTAATAATTAACTGCATAGTAATAATCACAAATCACAGTAATCAATACCTTTACCCCAGTCAGTATCCATTTTAAAATGTAATGAAATATTCTATAACTTTGTCTATCAAGTTTCCAGTCAGGCTACAAATTTTCGTTGCCTCAGTACTCCTTCAACATGGGAGTGGTTGAAAGCACATGGGCCCATTGCTCCCCATCCCCCATTTTTCTTTCCACCATTCCTTTTTCTTTTCTACCTTCCATATGTTTCTTCAAGCTATTATTTCTCACTCCTAACCTTTACTCAGACTACCTTCATTCTCCTTTACATTCCACATAAAAATAAAATACCTAACAATTTACACATCAAGAGAGCCACATTTTTTTCCAGCCTCTACAAAGAACTTATTTATTTTAAACTCCCAGTGGAGTTCCTCTCTATTTTTAATTAATTTGTCCTACCTTAAGCATTAAATTAAGAGTGCCACATTCATTAAGCAAGCACAGGGAAGACAATCTTTACCCTGGTCATTGTATCCAACTGGTTTAGGCTAGTTTACAGCTTGCCCACTCTTATCAGGAACTTTGTGGTTAGGCTAGCTTCTTCCCCTGAGAGCAGATTGGTTGGTAGTGCCTGTCATCTTACACCATCTTGGAAATGCAACATTTTGTGGAAACCCAGCTTTTTAGTGTTTAGGGTTATAATAGGGCTATAAGAGTTGGAGGTGGGAGGGACCTTAAAGATCCTCCAGTCCAACTCCCTCATTTTACAGATGGACAAATTAAAGCAAAGAACTTTGCAGTGACTCACCTGAGGTCCCACAGATAATACCAATCAGAACTTGATTTTTAACTTAGGTTCTTGAATTGTAAATCCAGTCAGGCAAAAAGCAACTAAAAACATCTACTATGTGTCAGGCCTTGTGCTAACTAGCAGGGATAAAAAGGAAGGCCAAAACAGTCCTTGGCTTCATGGAACACCAAGTCTAATGGAAGGGAAAGCACTATTATAGAAGCTTATATACAGGGCAAATGAGAGGTCATCTCAGAAGGAAAGCACAAGCAGTGGTGGGTAGGGGACCAGGCAAAGTCTCCTGCAGATGATGGGATCTGAGATGTGTCTGAAGGAAAACAGAGAAGGCAGAGAACAGATGGGAGGGGGCAGTTCCAGACATGAGGGACAGCCAGTGAACATGTGCAGAGCTGAAATATCGAGTCATGTGGGCAGAAGAACCAAGAAACCAATGTTCCTCCAGCCCAAAGGAAGTGGTGGGGAGTGAAATGTGGGAAACCTGGCCAGGGTGGAAGCAGCTGTGTTACCAAGAGCTATAAGGATGAAATAGGATTTTGTATTTGATCCTGGAGGTGACAGCAGGCCCAGAAGTTTATTGAATGAGGGACTGGGTGTGTGATTGGGTCAGAACGTTATTTTAGAAAGATCCCTTTGGCAGCTGAGTGAAGACAGTGAGACCTACCAGGTCACACCAGGGTGAGTGGAGAGAAGGTGACATGGAGCAGAACTGTTGTGAAGGTAGAAATGATGAAGTTTGGCAGTCTCTCTCCATAAGACCCCCTCCTCCTTGTCAAGAGGGGCAATCTGTCCTCATGTCCATGTAGCAAAAATTGTTGTCCCATCAGATGCTTTGACTGAAGTTAGAGAATGGTCAGGTGCTATCCGAAGATTTGGGATAGAAGCAGGCAAATCATGTGTAACAGCAAGGACCTCGGCAAACACAGGAGGGCCTGCTATACAGGTTCTTAGATCTGCTTTTCTAAAAGGAAAGCAACTTTTGAGGGGTTAACAATCACTGTAATCAAGCACATTTATCATTCATTTAGATCCGGGGAAAGAAATCAGCACGCTGAAATTCAGAGAAAATACAGGCAGGGAAATAAAGACAGGGCTTCCAACTGTCTGACAATAAGCAATACATACATGACAGATCAACAGACAGATTCAACTGTCTGACCATTATATACATACATAGTTACCAGAGAGAGAAGCACCAACATCTGGGTTTTGAAAGTCTGGGGGCTCCTTAGTGGATGCCCAGAGTTTTGTCTGACCAAACAAACACAAAGAGTAAGCTGGAAAGTAAAACGTTACCTCAGAGTATTTAGACACTTTTCAGAGCCAGTATGACCCTCTGACCCAGTGCCTCAGTAGAAATTAGCAAAAGTTATCGAAGCCTATTAATGGGCAGGGAAGATCTTTAACTGTTTCCCCCATCCACCATTACCTTTACATTAACATTACATCAAGGCATTTCTCATGTCCTAAACTAGACTAAACATGCCCACATTCTACTGATAAGAGAGATTATTTGAAGGAAAAGCAGGACTTGACACCTTCTTACTTTTACAGGTAAGGAACCCAAAGAACTCTCATGTAAAACAGGCCACTAACTGTGACTTAGTGTGTAAAAAGGAATTTTTTCTTCCTTGATGCTCCCTTTTAATAAATCTGCCTTGGACCTCACTCTGGTTCTCTTAATGTCTTGCTAATGTCCACTCATCTGTTGTTTCTCCTTCTCACTACATGACTGGCCATGTCCTTCCTGGTCTATATCCACACCTAATAATGGATTTCGTGTCACTCTTCCTGGGCAAGTTATTGGTAACCAGCTTCAGCCTCTTGATGCCTAATTGCACTTTTATTCTGTTGCTTTCATTGTAATTTTGTTTTTTTCCCTCACAATAGAGTGTGGTGTTCTATGACTCCTTGGCATGCATATCATGAGTAGAAATAGACATTAATGAGAAGGGCAGTTTGTAATTCCTGAAAGCACCACACAATGTCTCCAATGAAATATAGTCTACTCTTCTTCTCCTATTCAATTCCGGATACAGCTCATTGTCCATTTGACATTCCCATCCAAGAGACTAACAGACAGCCTAAATGAAAATACTGCCCACTGAGGCACATGTCATCGAGAATCCAGAAAATATTGGGGCTTTCTCCACTTTGCTTTTTCACTGCATGGATGGTTATAGCAGTCTCTTAGATATTCCCATAGAATTCCCTTCAGAGACTCTGTTGATCCGATTTGTGTGATGTTATATGGGAATAGGAGGAATTGGAGAATCCTGCCCTGCAGAGAGAATTATTCTTTTGTTTGGATTCAAGGCATAACCTGCTCCATGCTCCTGGTAGATCGGTGTAGTGGAGCATTAGATTTCCAGTGCAGATCGGTGCATTGGAAACCCAATGTTCTGGGTTCTGATCCTGGCTTTCTTATTTACTATGACCTTACTTACTGGGACTCAGTTTCCTTCCCTATAAAGGACTGGTACGAATGATGTCTAAAGCCTCCCGTATGTCTGCTTCATAGGACCATAGGTGAACAATTGCTTCTGCTTTCGATTTCATTTCATAGCAGTGCTCTGCACTTTATGGAAAATTTCTCCATTGTGTCGATCAAAGAATTTTCTTTCTTTTTAACGTATGGTGGAAGATCACTTGTTTGATGAGAGCCTTCAAGGGCACATTGAGTTCTACTGAGTCAATGCAGGGAAGGGGTGAGGGCCGGGACCTTCTTTTTCTCTGTTTCAGACTGGAAGCATACGAGCCAAGTGTTTCTGAAGTGACGGGAGGGAGGGACTCTTGGCACCCCTCAGAATTAGAGGCTGTCCTGTGGATAACGGACAAAGAACCAAGGTCTGTACAGCGAGGGACTTCTTCCGCGCCAGTTTCAATTTGGGTCTCCTAACCTTTAGATGCTTATTCTGCCCAGTCACCAATGACATTTTTAATCTTCCATTTGCTATTGGCTGGCAGAAATTGTGTAAGGCTAACCAGAAGTTAGGGATTCGTCCCTCTCTAAACCCAGCATAAACAGCTTTGATCTTGCACTTCTCTCACCGTGAACCATGGAGCGTCACGTGAGCTCTCTCTTTTTGTTGTGGACCCTGACCCTAACAGAGACCTGGGCAGGTAAGTAAAGTATTAAGTGGGCGCCTGGGTACTGCACGCGGCACCCAGAGGTGGATGTGTGGGTAGGATAACGTTTCCTACGCAAAGTTCCGCCCATTCCAGCCCAGGGAGGGTTTCCCGGGAAGCGGCTCCTTCATCTCGCGTGCGGTCTGGGAGGTGCTGAAAGGGAGAAGCCAAGAAAAAGTCTCTGTGTGTGACTCGGGGACCAGTAGCCTGCCGTCCCTTAGCTGGGCTTTGGCGGGGGAGGGGAAGAGGGGGTGTCTTCGTGTTGGTCTCTTGGTGTGGGGGAGTAAGTGCATTGGCAGGTGGGTACGAGGGCATGGATCATTGAGGCAGAGTTGCCAGAAGGGAGAAAGGGGGCCACAGTCCTGGGTGCGTTCAGAAGGAGCAGAGCTGGCTGTGAGCGCCCCCTCCTCCCCTCCTGGCCCCGCATCCAAGGGCGAGGACAGAGAACCAGGAGCAGCTTTGTTAAAGAGCTTCGTGGAAGGTTGTGGAGGGCGGATGGGATGAGGCTGGGGGCAGGTGAGGACACAAGGTGGGGGGCTGAGGGTGAGAGACCCCGGACTGGGCCAGAGATGGAGGCGGGGCAAGGCCCAGGTGAAGGGTTACTAGGATCTGCCTGGGTGGCTAGGAAAGGCGTTTGACTGATCTCAAAGCGCTGTAGTCATGAGAATTACTACTGCCGGGCTAGGATACCCAGTATCTTCTTGAGCGTAGGGGCTGGGATGCTGGGGGTGGGGAGGCATCTCGGGGAGGCTGAATCCGCAGTCCAGGTCGCACCCTGGGCTTGGCCGCAGACCCGGGGCCGCCAGAGTCGGGTCTACGCGGTCACTGCCCTGAGTCCCGGCCCGGTTTCCCACGTCCCAGACTCTCACTCCCTGCGGTATCTTTCCACTTCTGTGACACGGCCCGAGCTCGGGGAGCCTCGGTTCTTCTCCGTGGGCTACGTGGACGATCGTCAATTCGCGCGTTTCGATAGTGACGTCTCGAGTGCGAGGGAGGAATCTCGGGCTCCGTGGATGGAGCTAGTGGACAAGGTGGATCCAGAGTACTGGGAGAGAAATACTCGATTCCACAAGGAAGCTGCACAGAAATTCCTAGCCCGCTTGGAGATTTTGAGCGCCTATTACAACGACACCAAGGAGGGTGCGGGACGTGGGTCCCAGAGCGGGGGTAGGGGAGGCGTGGGGGAGGGGGGGTGAGGAGAGGCCGGGTCCCAGCTGTCCCACGGTACCTGGGGTTCCCACTGAGGAAAGGGGAAGGAGGGAGTAGGGCACCCGAGGCTGAAGGGGCGGGTCACGGAATCATCTTGGGGGGAGCCGCAGAAGTCTGGCCCGGCTGACCCCAGCGCTGGGGGTGGGGCAGGAGTCCACATCTTCCAGCACCTGTGTGGCTGCGAGGTGTACCAAAACCTCACCTTCAAACGCGGGTTTTTTCAATTCGCCTACGACGGGCGTGACTTCCTCTCTCTGGACACGGAGACCTACAAGTGGACTGCGTCGGTACCCCGGGCTCTGATCACGAAGTTGGGGATGGAGGCGGATGAGAGCTTCAAGAACGATCGGAAAGCCTACCTGGAGGACACGTGTGTGAAGTGGTTGCGCATGTACCTAGACATCGGGAAGGAGGATTTGAAAATAGGTACTGTCCCCGCCACCCTCCCCCTCCTGCCCAAGTATGGGAGGCATTCAACCCCTCAAAGGGCCTTTCCCTGACTTCCCTGCCCCGAGCTTCTGACCCCAAGGGACCATTTGTACCTCTGATTAGCTTTGAGGGGGGTTCAGGGGAACTTAAGGATTCTTTAAGTCAAGGTGGCAAAGGTTTATTGTAGTGCCAGTTGTGGGGGCAGAGCTCCTTAGGGAACTTGTAGCTTAACAGGAATGATGCTAAAGCTTATATAAGAAAAGGTGTGGATTATCTGGCAGATATGCTAATTAGGTGATAACATACGACCTCAGTCACTGGCCATAACATAGTATATGTCCACAAAATACTAAGGTACAGAAAAAGTCCCATTATTCAAGATAGTGTCTAGGGTTAAGGACCTCATGAAGTATGCTAAGTCAGCAACATCTGGCCTTGTTGACATTGGAAGAGATATTCTCTGAGTTTTCTTCAGAGAACAAAGAGATTGTTAGGTCCAGGCTCTTCTGATTGATTGATTCAAGTTCTGGCCCTTATTAAAGTCCAAAAATGATATTAAATGTTATCATTTCCTCCTTTTGGCCAAAGGCAACCAAAGGCTTCACCTGTAGACCAAGAAAGGTATGGAAAAACCTCTAAACAACCAGTCCTACAGATGCAAGGGGCTCAGGTAGGGAGGGAGCTGTTCTTCATGAAGGTCTGGTTCGGACTCTTGGGAAAGCTGTCCACATCTGATGTCATCTTTTTCAGGCGCCTTAGAAACCAGAGGGCAAGGTCTCCTATGGACTCAGGTGTCCACTTGGGAGCAGGAGCAATAGATGTGACAGATGAATCCAAGAGTCCATAAAGTCAGACAAGACTCCCCAAAAGTATACGATTTGATAATTGAGAGGAAACAGTACAACACAGATAGCATAGCTAAAGGCACATAGAAATGGTTCAGTTTCCCAGTCACACAGGGCTAGGTTCGAATAGGCCAGTAAATGTTTTCATTTTCCTAAGCACACAGGGTTACATTCAAACAACACAATAAAGTTTTTCTCACAGTTCACAAAATTGCATTTTAACATTAAATCCGGTACAGATTAAACCACCCAGATGACTCACAATAGACTGATTTGAGACATGTCACCAACATAAACAAGAAAACTTAAACATGAGCCATACAAATCAATTCAATTGCCAATGTAAACTAGCATTAAATTCCTTGTATCCTAGCTACTTATTCCCAATGTCCATTTAAACATCACTTTTTGACTCCCAGATGTTTCATGTTGTTATCTGATGCCTAGACATTCTTTCTTTGATAAAAGTTTTTATTCTTGGGACAGTTCAAAACGGGAGTTCTTCTTTTCTGGTTCATATCTAGAAATTCTTTGATAATTTTGACAATATATAAATTAGCATAATCACTTAGAATTTGTTCTCCATTTTTTTGAAATGTCATAGAATTTCAGTTTATATTATTTGCTGTTTCTGTCTTTACCTAAATCTTATACCTGGTATAAGAATCTTTTAAAATGTGACGGTTCAACCAAAATGGGTTCATCTGCCTTCACAATTATCAGATATTTTAATAAAGGAGAAATAATTTCATCTTTCTCTATTATCTTATACAATATTGGTGCAACAATCAAAATGTGAGATCTTATCAAAACATGATAAATTTTAGAAGCCAATCATATACATCTGTACATTATTTTTAAAGGAATCAGTCTGATCCTGTTGCTTTTCTCAAAATTTGTTATCCTTTTTAATTAGGCATCTATTACATTACATCTGTGTCTTATAACTTTGTCTAACCATTTCCTCCTTTGGAGGATGTTATCTCTATATTATATTTATTTATTTGGCTATGAATATAGGTTAAAGTTGTAAGCTATCCATTCTTGCATCCCATTATAGTAACTCAGAGATGTTACAATTTCTATCTATTTATTTAATAGACTTAGTATTGTACTCACAGTACTTCTTGATTATAGAGATTTGCTATTAAAGAATAAGAGGGACAATGTCACATATCTTAACGGAAGGAAAGAACTTCCTTAGTTCTGTTTGATTCCAGGAATGAGTCATATCTGATAGCCAATCAGGTAACCCCTAGGTGCTGAAAGCAGGACTTAGGAGTAATCAGGTGAGGGATTTCCTTTTTCAGAAATGAAATAGAACATTTTAAGGTTAAGAAGATCCTACCTAGGTCATGTCCAAGGTCGTCTCCAAAACCACGCAGCCCATGTCAATGGGCTTTATGATAACTTAGACAACTAGTCCTCTAATCAGAGTTTAAAACAATAGTAAATTGCATTCCCATAAAGTCATAAACAGTAAATAAATATTGGCTGATATCCTTCAGATAGGGCCATCTCAAATTTGATTGAGCTATTAATTATCAAATTAATCAAAAATCAAATTATCAGATCAATCTGCCTTCTTAAGGTACTTCCTCACACTCTCTAAACATGCTTAAGCCATCTGAAACCATCCAGAACAACCATCTAGGGACCAGAGGGCTTTAGATAACCCCATTCATTCCCAAACCTTCTTATCTGTCTTCCATATTTTCAATCAGACCTTTATTTATCCTTTCATATCTCTCAATCCTATTTTTCAGATTATCCAGTTTTCCTTTACAATTTAGCCATAAGACAAGATAGCTCATAAGTTATTACTTTTTACTAACATAACTGTAATGAAATCGCTTTCCAGCTTAGACAAAGCAAAGAGGTTAATAGCTACCCTTACAGGTTGATGGGTTTTTGCCTTTATTTCACAAGTTTGTTATTCTTCCCTAATTATACTCACTCTGGAAGAATGAGATACTCCAGGAATTAAATCTTCTACATATGATAAGTTCAAACACAAATTTCAAGTCTTGCATAGACCATAGAATGACAACAAATTCAGATCCAAACAGCAAGATCTCTTCTGCTTTATAACTCATTACATTAATTTATCAATGAATTATCTTGAAAATTTAGCAAGCCTTCTAAAAAATCACTCTAGATTTTTCAAAACATCTCTTCTAAAAGTATTTTCCCTTCTTTAAAAACAGTTTAAAATTTATTCTGATGTTCACTAAACTTTTATGAAGAAAATTAGTTGGAAACTTTAAAAATAATAGATCTCTTTCTTCCTCCTTAAAACAAAAATACACCTTTAAAATGGGAATTGCTGTAAAGTAACACAAGTTCACAGAGTATTATAACAAATCTAAATTCGTAGTTATTACAGAATTGCTAGATATCACAAAGTTCCTTAGTCAAAAAGGTGTTTGTAATGGAGAGGATATTTAGTTTCTATAAGTCAAGAAGGACATATCCAATTAATTTAGCCTTATGACAATAAAAATTTTCCTTAAATATATTCCTAGAAATTAAGTAAATTCTGGCGTTCCATATAGATAGTTCCTAAACCTTCAAATTAACATACACAAGTATCTCATTTAGGTGAAACAAGCTTGAAAATTATACTCCTGTTTCTTTCTTTAAGGGTTCTCATTTGCTCAATAGGAATTCTACAACACTGAAACCTTTGCACAGTTTTATAAGAACTTTAGGCCAATGCATTTATAAATCACCTTGCATAACATATGGAAACTATAACTTTAAACCACCATAAATTTTCATAATAGCCAAGATTTCAGATGTAAAAATCTGCTGTCATAGTAAATATCAGATTATCTCATTTCATCACTTCCTATTAAAGGTCCTATTCACATACAGCAAGATCCCAATTAAAACTGCTTTGACATTTCTACTTCACAGTGGTCTCTCAAATTTCACATTCTAAGTGAAATTCAGAAATTCAGAAATAAAATTTTAGAAATAACACAACAATAACTTCTGATGATATTGTTTGCATTTCCAGAAATTAATCTCATTACTTTTGGTAATTAAAACCACTTCAAAGTTAAAATTGCATTAGAGAGATACGCATGTAACATATGCCAGTCATTATGTTAAGCATTTTGCCATCATTATATCACTTTGATCCCATAACAACAACCATTTTTATTTTTCCCTTTATAAATCAGGAAATGGGTCAAACAGATAAAATATTTTTTTTTTTTTTGCAGTTGGAACAGAGAAGTGTGACATTTACCAAGAGCAGAGAAGCTGCTGTCCCAGTGGTGATAATTCTTGTAGGCAGGGCTTAGGGAGTGTTCACTACAGGCCTGAGCCATCCACCTATCCCTTTCCCCACAGCTGTAGAATTTACTAAGCATGGGGCAGTTTCCAACTGCTGGAACAGGATTGGCAGAATGTATAGGACCTAGGTGACATTTCCAACCTTTACGTAGAAGGGTGAACTACATGATGCCCAAGAGTACAAACTTTTAGAATCACTGCCAGTCTGAGAATTGCTGCCCCCACACTTCCTTTTGCCAGCTGAGGAAGGGTGATTTAAGTTTTCCCTACACTTCTCCTGTATTCTCTTCTCTTAATCTGATCTGAGATGAGAGGGGGTAATATGAACCCTTGAAGCTGTTAAAAATTTCCATTCTGAGATATTCTCTTAACTCTGGGAGGGAGTGGGTAATGCTAAGTTATCAGGATTGGAAGGGGATATTTTGGCAAGGTGAGCTCCTGGAGCTACCTACAGTCTCAGGAGTTTCTTTTTCAAATGATCAGTTTCCAAACTTTTTAATGATTAATCTCACAATCTACAAAATCTGCTAAGATGTTTTTAGCTATATCTATTTTTCATTGCAATTCCAGGTTGGCCAGACTGGAAAAAACATAGAAAAGTCTTAAAATTTTGTTTGTTTCCCTAGCTGCCGCCATCTGGTTACCTGTATTTTAAATGTTACAAGATAATAGACTCATTCACAGCATACACGATATGAACAGAGACATACAGACAGACAAATTGACAATTAATGACAGGACAAATACAAACAGAGCTCACAATTAACAACAGAGAGAGAAAGAATCAGAAGCTTGTTAGAAACCCCCATCATTCATTGGTTATTATTATTCTGAGGAAAGCGGGTTGCAAGCATTCAAGACTTGACAGAATAAGGGTTGATCTTGCAATCTTTGCTCGGCACACCTCTATGCTCATTGGAGGGGGAGCCTTGGCACCCCGAAATTTCTAACTATCTTAAAGGGATAGGATCCATGGGAATAGATTCAGGCCTGTAGTCTGTAGGTGGATTGTAACTGTCCTCCTCAAGACCAGAGCCCTTAAGGGAGAAGGAGGGAGGAGGAGGCATTGGGGGCTGAACAAAGTTATCCTCCTTAGGGCTAAAGCAGGTAAGGGAAGGTGAGGTGGGAGTGTGTAACCCCGAAGTGAGTTCAGAGCCTGTAAGGGAAGGGAGGGAGAAAGGAGGTGAGAAATAGGGCAGAAGGAGTGAAAGAGAAGGATAGTCTAGGCCCTTGGGGGAGAGGGAGTTAGCCAGTACTCAACTGGTGCTGAAGCAGCTTTGGGAGCCTTAAGGGAGGAGGCTTCTGCCTTTTGTTCTCCCTCAGTTATGTCAGCAAGCCCAAGATGAAACATTCCACTCCTGGCTAGAGGTTTTGTTGGTCTTTAAACTTAATTTGGTTTTCAGATAAAGTAACTTCGACCAGTCCAAAAGACCCCTATTGTGGCCAACATAATTTAGGGCTATCTTTAATTAATTGACATTAGTGCTAGCAATATTTGTACTAATTTTTCTAAAATGAATCATCAAAGGAGACCCATGTAATGTGAGAACTTGAATTGGTCCCTGCCCCAAAACTAGATTATAGGGAAGTTTCAGACTTCAACAAAACTAGTGGTAGCCCTTTGGAAGCTGGGAATAGGAAGATTGACCTGATCCCATCAAGCTTTAGGACTTCAGGAAAAATGAATCCTGAGGCACCTAAGTCTTTTGGCATTGGTGAGGTGGGGAGCTGTTCTCTCCTAGACCAGCAGTTCTAATCTGCACGTCAGGGCACCGTAACTGTTGACCTGAAATTTTGGTTAAAAAAGGCAAACAGGCTAAATGTATATTGTTTGTTCCCTTAATGCTAGCAGTTACATGGCCATGGAACCAGAATGAAACCTCTGACTGCCTGAAAGAACAATGACGAGGCTTAAATTTGTTTTAGGGCAATCTAAGGATGTCTGTGTTCCTCAGATTTATGGTCTCTATGTTTAACTATACCATGAGAAAGGAATCTTCTTAATTGAATAGGTTGTAAATACAATAAGATAGGAGAGTTGACAAAGTTTCAATTGAAATTACAGCCCAGGGTATCTGTGTTTTCTTTATCATTAACATGCCATAACATAGTATATGACCACAAAATATTAAGATATGGGAAAAGTCCCATTATTCAAGAGAGTGTCTCGGGTTAAAGGTCTCATAAAGTATCCTAAGTCAGCACCATCTGGCCTTGTTGACAGAAGAAGAGATATTCTCTGAGTTTACTTCAGAGAACAAAGACATTATTAGGTCCAGGCTCTTCTTCTGACTGATTAATTCAAGCTCTGGCCCTTATTAAAGTCCAAAAATGATATTAAATGTTATCAGTAGCAGGATAGCCTTGAGAGTCCATGTCTATAGCTTCACCTCTGGATTGCAGATGATAACCGTGGGAATCCATACATGATCATTCTGTGGTTACAAGATGGTCCTGTTTACACAAGAGAATTTTTTCAGAGATCAGCTTGTTTGAGTGATGGGGAAAGATAGTTTGTTTTCTTGGGGCTCACTTAGGAGGAATTGCTAAGCATAGTGCACTTGGACTGAGGAGAAAACTGTCAGGGTGAGTGTTTTGAAGGTAGAGAGAAATGTGATCTTGAAATTGGTGTCCAAGCCCAAGCACTCAAGCGCCCCATCACCTTAGAGTTGTTCCTCCTGACCCCACCTGTCCTTGCATCCCTGGAAGGGAGGGCATGGAAATGCCTTTGACCTTTGCCTACAGAGCCTCCTTCTGCCAGAGTGACCCATCACACTGCTCCCAATGGGGAGGTGACCCTAAAGTGCTGGACCCAGGACTTTTACCCTAAGGAGATCTCCCTGACTTGGTTGAGGGATGGGGAGGAACAGCTTCAGGACATGGAGTTCATTGAGACCAGGCCTGCAGGGGATGGAACATTCCAGAAATGGGCAGTTGTGCAGATGACCTCGGGCCAGGAAGGCAAATACACCTGTCAAGTTCAGCATGAGGGGCTATCTGAACCCCTCACCCTGAAGTGGGGTAAGGACAGTAAGAAGGGACTGGGAAAAGGCCATCCTGCACACCCCAAAAGACCAGAGGGAGGTGGAGTTACTGGGGGAGGGGGGATCAGGCAGGGATCAGGGCTTCTCACTTCCCTTTTCCATCTTAGAGCCACCATCACCATCCACCTGGCTCACTGTGGGGGTCATTGCTACTGTTCTCCTCATTACACTCATTGCTGGAGTTAGGATCTGGAGGAAGAAGACTTCAGGTAGGCAGGAGTGGTAGGGGATTGTTATGAAGCAGGCACCATGGACAGCCTGTCTTCCTCTGACCTGGAAGCTTGTCTTTCTGTCCCCAAGTTATCTCTGTCCCATCTAAAGGACTATCAGATTGACCCTAGGACTCCAGATGACCAAATCCCTAGCTACAAACCATATTTCTTGAAGATGTCTGCCAGCACCATAACAGGCTGACTGAGTGCACAATCTGCTTCAGACTTACATGAGGGATGAATATGGGGATATCTGCCAGAGGGCCTGGGTGTCTCCCCAGCTGGGGGTGTAGACTAGTCTTGGGAAACCCTGGATGCAGGCCTGGAGGTGGGAAAGTGCCCATTTGAGGACCTCTTTTTTCTCTTCCTCTTCCATCTAGATGCAGGACTGTAGGTGGGGGATGGGCGTACAGTCCCAGTTGTTATTGGCTGTGTCTCTAAGACAAACCAGTGAACTTATGAGACCTTAGTATGGTATCCTCTCCTGAATTCCTCACTAGAAATTTTTTTTTTCAGGTGGAAATGGAGAAACTGTGTTCAGGCTGCAAGAAAGTGAACGGTTGATATGGAGGGTAGAAAGAAAGGGACAGCCCATGGTATCTTAGGGACCTGAGCAGACAGAGGAGAGACTTAGCCCAGTAACTCTCCTTAATGTCCCGTTCTCTTCCCATACCCTGATTCTGGAATGAATGTCCCTGACTCCATTGTTTCCTCCTTTGTCTCCAGGCAGGGACAGCACACAGAGATCCGTGCCTCTGTAACAGCCAGAGGTGAGGCTCTGGGAGCCTGGAAGGAGAGTGCGGCTGAGGTAAAGGGGACCAAGCAAAGGGGAGGGTGGAGGAGAGGAAGGGGTGAGGATCAGCTGGCACTTCAGAATTATGAGAGGCTGGAAGCCAGAGGGTACTTGGAGGATCCCACTAAATCTCTCTGTCTCTCTTCAACTTGATAGAATTATCTGGCATAGACCTGAGAAAGAAAACCAGTGTGCAGTCCATGTGTTGTTCCTGGTGACCACTGGCCCCTGGGATAGTCCCTGGATTCTACTAGTGCAAGCCCAGGGCAGCATCATCAGGGCCCTCACCATGATCTCTAAGGCCTCCCTTACCCCACCTTCATATTTTCTTTCTTTCTGCCTGTCTCACTCTGCAGGGACACAACCAGCAGCAAGGACCAGAGGGTTTGGGGAATGAGCCTCCTTCACATCTAATGTTGCCCTTACATCTTTGTCTGACTGAAAAACCACTAAATAAATTCTTGTGCTTGAGATTTTCTCCACTTTAGAGAAGCTTGAGGGGTTTGAAAGAGCCCCTTATCAAGAGTTCCTCTCCTCCAAGGGAGACTAAGAGCTGACTTGAGAAACTAAGTGATATATTGTTCTCAGGTGCATGCCCTTGAATTTGGGTGTTGAAGTTCCAGGAATCAGGACCCCTGCTATACAGGATAACATTCGGATACTACTTATCACAATCTGTTCTGTTTCGTGCCTCAATTGCTACCCCTATGGTTTTTTACTGTTTAAGCACCCCGACCCCCTAATTTATTGGCTCAGTATGTCTAGAATAAACTCAGCTTGTTCAGACGGCTGTGTCCCGCCTGTCTTTTCATCCTCACTCTGTGAGCCCATAACCGCCCCGCACCTGCTGGACTGTGCTGGCCTCAGCACTCCACAATCTCAGCTGAGCTTCATTTCTGGGTGGGGGATTTTGGGGGACAAGATGACAATGCTCCAAATCTCTGACAGGGGAAGTGGAGTCACCCTGTCAGTGTGAGACCAACAGGAGCTGCCCAAAGCTCCTTTTCTGCCCACAGGGACTGTCATTACCCACTGGAGCCTTTCCTCCCGCCACTAGCATGAATCAGCTCCAGGCACCTTGGTCCCTGTCCCAATGCCTGGTTCTGTTAGATCTAAAGAACTCTATAAAAACTCGCCATACTTTGCTGGTTTGGGAAGGGGTGGCCCATTCCCTCTGGGATCCCATTGAGATGCTCATGTTCCCCCAGGAGCCCAGCAGACCTGTTTCTAGTCCTCTCTGACTGCCCTTCCTGAGTCTGTGTTAAGGTGCTAGGCAGGAAGGCAGTCCCTGGGCATGGGGGACATCAGACAAGACAGTAGGTTGACTATGAGAAGAGGTCAGGGAGGAGGAGAGAATATCCACTTCACACCCACATTCCACACTGGACTGTCTCTGATGGGCCCACTTGCCTCCTCAGCCCTCCTGGACTCCTTTCATCCTTTTCTGCCTCCAAACTCCACACAGTTTTCGGGCTTCTCCATGTGTCTTGCACCACCTGTCCAGTGACTCTCATTACGTCCTGGATCTGCCAGGACACTGCCAGGACACTAGAGGAAAGGTGAATGTGGCTAAGGGAGAGGAGATTCCTTCAGTATCCCATCTCCACCTGTCCCACCTCAAAGCTACTTCTCCTTCCCCCATGTTTGCCTCTGTCCTCTCCCCTGAGGCTCCCCCGACAGCCAATCTGGGCCTCACCCCTAATCTCTGCTCTTCTCCACACAAAACTGACTGAGTATTGTAGACCTTCTCAGCAGCCAAAGGGTGAGAGACCCTTTTCTTTGGGGAGAGGGAATGGGGGTGGGGAGGAAGGAAGCGAAGTAACTACTCAAATCATCGAATGCTCTCCAGTACAACCCTGACATAAACATTTCCAATTTTTAAATATAAAGTGAAGTTCAAATAAGTTACAGAATTGAGCTGGACAGGATGAAACTCCTCCAACTGACAATAAATCCAGCCCCCAGCCTCAGTCAGCACCAGGTCATGATACGCACAGACTGGCTTTCCTGGCCCTTTCTGCATTTGAACGTGTTCTGTGTAAACATAAAGCTAATCTTTGTATGAGTTAAAAATACCAAAATATCTGTTACATCTCTCAACTTCCTTCATTTGGAATTGTACAATAATAATTAAGATCTTAGTTTACAAAAACCTTTGACATTATAAAAACTAAAAAAGATTCATAACTCTGAAAATTGTTTGAAATTTTCCAAACTGTGTGGTGTGACAATCTGATTTTGGGTTTTTTTTTTTAAGTGGGAGTAGGGGAGACTGCTGCATGAAGGACAGAAAACACAGGGTGAGGCCAGAAAGGCTGCCCTGGGTTTGAGTTGGGCTAGTCTGTCTACTCTTAATAGGTCATGAAGGAAAGCCCTTGTTGACTGAAAGACATTCTCTGGGGCTGACTTGGGACTTTGTCCAGTCAGTGGCTCCAGCGGCAGTCAGGAGCCCCTCGGGAAGGAAAGAAGTGCTGCCCTTTGGCAGTCTCAAGCCTTTCCTCTGAAAGCTGGCTGCTCTGGCTCAACAGCCACTTTGTAGATTGCAAAGTGATGGGATATTCCCAAATCCTAACATTAGCAGCAGAAGGAGATTGGACCTTCAATCCTCTGCTTCTTGGTGGAGGGACAGTGAATAGGACAGTCTGACTGAAGTAGAGGGGACTTCAGGGGCACTGGTGGGAAACAAGGCTGGGAGGGCAGGTAGCTGCAGATCCTCAACAATGAGTCCTCAGTTGGACAAAGTGCCCACTAAGTCATTGGGACCGCACGCTGAGCTCAGCAGGGAAACTTTCAGCACAGTCAGCTGGAAATCGAATAGGGACAACTCAGAGTGGAGAAAGGCTAGGGGAGTAGACACAGTATCTTTGTCTGACTCTGTGTCCCAGGGGTGTTTTCTTCCTTGTCACAATGGTCTTACTCAATGATCTTCATGCTTTTTAACTGCCCTTCTCACTCCCCTCCTCTTTGCCTCTAGACCCAGCCTCTGACAGCTGGCTCCTAACTCCCACCCTCTGCCCCATCCGGAAGTGTGCACCACATGCCATCTAGTCTCTTCTGGGGGAGCCAGGAAAGATTTCTTGTTTATCACATTCAGAGTCAGCTTCCTGACTGGTTATACTGTAATCAGTCATTCAATTAATTAACAAGCACTTGCTACCTGCCAGGCTCTGTATGGAAGGATCCCTGGGCTGCACATTGGCTTAGAAAGCCACATATTAACATTCTTTATGTTTTATTGCACCTTTATTTTGTAAAATGTTTCTCAATTACGTTTTAATGTCATTTCACTGTATTTGACACCAGGACTAGATGATTAAGATCTGATGCTCAGTTCATCCAAAAGAGAACAAGGAGGTCTACGATTCCTGACTTTTTTCATTCTCATTTTTTGTTTCCTTTTTTCTTTCGCTACTCTTTGGTGAGGCCAAATATTTTTTTCTCCACTTCTTGTATGCCCTGGGCCAGGATAATTGTTCAATCAAATCCTGAAAATTAAGAAATAGTGGAAGGTCTTTTAGAAGATGCCTGGGTCTTGGGGGGTGGTGTGGGATGGGACCAGGGATTTCTGGTTTCCCCAGAAAAAGGATTAGTTTTCCCTAAAAGGCAATAAAACTGTCTCTGGGATTTGATTGGCTCTTGTCTCCCTTGAAGTAGCTTCCTGGTGACCAAAGGGCACTTAAAATCCCATCCACAGGGAGTTGTGGCTCCAATAACATGGAAGCTTCTTTGGAGTCACCCTGCCCTGTCCCATTGACAAGACAAGTTTCCACCTGGACATGAGAGGAGCCCAATTCAGAAAAGTGTCCCTGTGTCCTTGGTGCACATCCTTGCTGTGTTAGGGTCAAGTCAACCTCCTTTCTTTAATGTTGAATGATTTGTGAGGACCTCATTTCATCCCAATACTTAACCTAAACCTGAGCTAGCTGTTGCTAAGCATGTCCCTAACAAGAGGAGGGGAACAGATCCTGAATGTCTTGGGGAAGAACAAGGACCCCAGGAGAGTGCAGGGAATCACTGGAAAGGATTCGAAGACCAAAACCAGGCTTCTTGGCCCAAGTCTTTCCCCTTTGACCTCTTTGTCCTCTCCTCTCCTGTCTTTGTCCTACTCATAGTGAGCCTGGGGAACCGGACCCTGGACAAGCTGTGGCCTCGCATATGGCACAGTCACTGATGCCCGGCTCGTGGCCAAGAGGAACTAGTTGTAACCTTGATATTTCTGTAAGTTTTGTTTTAGGGGTAAAGAAAACAAGCACTTAGATAAGATAGTGGTATAAAAAAAAAAAAAGATGACTGCGCATGAAGCCAAATCCATTACGTACAACTTGGTGTTGCTAGTAACTATGTCCTAAAGTTCTCACGGAACGTCCTTTTTTCTCTCGCTCCCCCAGACCGTTAGATACGAAGGTAAAACCGAGCGCATTTCGGGTCAGGGCTGGGCTTCCTTCCTCCTTCTTCCTTCTCCACCCTGCTGCGGTTTTCTATTCTGTTTTGCTTTGCTTAGGTCAGGTTGCCCGCGGGCTTAGCTTCTTCCAGGACAAGGGGAAGAGAATCCGGGACTTTGAAAGAAAGAATGTGAAAAACTGTCCTTACACACCAAGGGGACGGGAAGGAAAAGAAGGCGAACTGAGTGCAAACGGTTATTGCACTGAATCGAGGGGAGGAAGGACACACACATGGGGCCTCCTGGTCCTCCCTTCCTTTCTTTTCTTCTGTCTCCTTCTCTCCCCCCCCTTCCCCCCCCATGGGGCTCTGTTTCGTTCCTCTGTTTCTTCTGATTCCTTTCCTTTCTTCGTGTTTGACTTCGTTTGGGGTCTTTGGGGAGGAGGAGGAGGGGCAAGAACGGGAGGATGGGTGGAAGGAACCTCAAAAACAGGAAGCAGCGCGCACTGCTCACAGGGTTTCTGTAGGAAAGCAATAGAATATTTTTAAAAAGCCTACAGGTGCTTGGAGAAAAAAATTACAGTGGGGGTTCGTTAGGGTCTCCTTTCCGCAGCCCTCTGTCCCCTCTCCCTGAAGGCAAACCATGGGACGCCCGTTCTCCACAGGGGGTAACGGGAAACACCGCCCCCCCCCCCATTTCTACCCTGGGCTCGTGGCCTGAAAGGAAAGACCACGAGGGAGGAAGGCCCGCTTCTTCGTATGTCGGTGTCTGTGTCTGTGTCTGTGTCTGTGTCCGTGTCTGTGCGTCTGTCTGTCTCTCCCCCACCTCCCAATTATGTTGTTGGAATCCAGAACCCAGGATCCACCAGAGCCGGAACCTAGCCGAGCCCAGCCCCGGCCGCTGGGGGAGCCGGACCAGCAGATTCGGCCTCTGCCGGGCTCGGGACCTACGGCCGTGACGTCACGGGAAGGCTCGAGGACGGCTTTCCCTTTGGGAGGACCTCGGGAAGGGGAGCCTGGCAGACGATGGGGGAGCCCTCCTCCTGCGTCGGAAGGAAGGGGGGCTGCCTGTCGCCCTGGCCCGGGGGCTCAGTTCTGGGTTGGAAAACTGTCTGCGTTAGGTTTCTAGGCCTCACTCCTGGAAAAGGGAGAGAGAGCGGCCAGAGAGATGTCTCACGGAACGGGCCTGCGCGGTGTCGGTGTCGGTGTCGGTGTCTGTCTCCGTGTCCCGAGGCGCGACCTCAAGGGACAGGCGAGCCCCGCTCGGACTGCAGCCCTGCCCCCTCCCAGCTCCCCTACTTCGCAAAGTTAAATAAGGAATAAGAGGGGGAAGGGGCTGTCAGAAGAGCCCCGGGGGGGGCGGCGGGGGGCGGAGGTTTCGTTTCCAGCCCCAGTTCTCCCCCTAAACCCCCTCCCCAGCATCCCTCCGTCCCGCCCTCCCCTACCAGCTCTCGGGCTCCTCCCTGTTTTCTGGGTTTTCGGGTGACGCGGAGGTCCGAGGGTCCCCTGCCCTTAACCCCACCCTTGTCCTTCTTGTCCTCGTCCCCCACTTCATCTCCCCTGACTTCCAGCGGGGAGAACGGCCTTGGGGGTCCCGTGCCAGGGGTCTGCAAAAAGAAAAGTAGGAAAGGTGACCCCAGGACATGGTCCCCGTGCTCCCCCAGCTCAGCGTCCCCCGGATCCCCCTGCCGGGCGGCTCCGTCCTAGACTGGACTGTGTCCGAGGTCTCAGAACCCTCCCCACTCTCCTAGGTCAAGTAGTCAGTCTGTTATCTAGGGAATGTGTGTGAGAGATGAGGAGAGGAGGTGCAGGGAGGGCAGGGGACCCCAGGAGCCATGACTGGGCTCATCCCATCTAGGATCCCAAGCCCCTCTGCCTCCCAGGGCTTTGTGGAGAGGAGAGGGAAGCAAGGAGTATTTCCGTACAGACCCTCTTCATTTCCAAGCCCGACCCTCCCTGCTTCTTCTCTCCCTCTGTAGGCTGGAGTCTTTGCCCTGAAGTCCCTGCCAGGGCTTTTGTAACCCCTGTGGGGTCTCAGCCTCCTGGCTGGGAAGAGAAGAGCATGACCCCTCCCCCTCTGGGATCCTTCTCCCTGCCCAGCTCAGTCTGCAGAGGACCCAGGCCTGGCCCCAGCAGGGAGCCTGGAGCCAGAGGGAATGGCCTCTGGGAGCCACAGCCACCTGCCCCAGGTGAGTGTGGTGTGTGCCCAGATGTGGCCCATGACGCCATTGCCATGGATGCAGAGGATGGTCTGTGAAGCTGGAAATACCTTCCTTCTGGGCCATTTCTGTACAAAAATAGGCACCAAATTGAGTAAGCTAGTAACAGCACTGCCCTGCTCTCTGCTCCTCTGGGTTAAACTGATTCACTGGCACTTTGGCACATGGAGCACTAACTCCCCTCTCTCCAGATTGCTGCCCTCCCCTGTTTATTTTGAAGTTCTCTCATTAGAGTAGGTCAGGCAAGTTTCCCCAGTCCTCCTGAATCTCTCCCATTTACCATTTCTTAGGTGCTCTCCATAAGCATTTGTTATTGTTGTTGGGTTTTTCTTGCTGGAGGTCCTGGAGTGGTTTGTCATTTCCTTCTCCAGCTCATTTTACAGAGGAGGAAACGGAGGCAAAAAGGGTGAAATGACTTGCCCAGGGTCACACAACTGGGATCTCTAGCTGCCCCACTAAGCATTTAGAAAATGGCTGTGTTGTCCCAGGCATGGTTCAAAACTTTCCTCAAGGCCCTGCCCTCAAGCAGCTCATAGTCTAATGAGGGAGACAGCATGTCAGGTTGGTGGTGGTCAGTCATTGTAGTCACATCTGACCGTTTGTGATCCCATATGGAGTTTTCTTGGCAAGGATGCTGGAGTGGTTTGCCATTTCCTTCTCCAGCTCATTTTACAGAAGAGGAAACTGAGGATTTAACTGAGGGTTAAACCCGACTTGCCCAGGGTCAAGCAGCTACAGTCTTAGGCAGTATTGGAGTTCAAGTCCTCCTGAGTCCAGTGGCAGCATTTTATCCACAGTGCCACTTAGCCGCCCTTGTCCACAGAAGCTCTGTACAGCATTTAATGGAGTTAACTTTGAGAAGGAAGACGAACAGTTTTGGGGACCAGGAAAAGAAATTTTTTCAGAGAGTGAAATTTTAGCTGAGATTTGAAGGAAGCCCAGAGGCCAAGGCCACCAGCAAGAACTTCTGAGTAATGGGAGATGGTCATTGCAAAGGCTCAGAGTCAGGAGATGAGGGTTTTGATCAAGAATCAGCCAGAAGGCCTGTGTCTTTTGGTCAGAGAGAAAGAGGAGGAGGAGAAGGGGAGTGAAATGTAGGAAGACTTGAGAGGGGATTGGGGCTGATTTTATGAACCTGCTATGTGCCACCTTATTCAGCCTATACATTTTTTCTCCTTTGATCCTGTTCCAACAACTGTCAGGGTCCTTGCTAGTGATAGATTGGATAAGGCACTGCAGGCTGCAGCCAGGCAGGTTCACTTGTGGTTTCATGATGTGTTGTGGTGGAGCCATCTCAAAGAATTCAGAGTCAGAGCACCTCTAATCCAAGTACGGGCATTCACTGAGACTGGCGCCTCCCATGAAGTGGGCTAGGTTCCAGGAGAACTTCAGAGAAAATATGATTGATCTTTATAGTGTAAAGGTGCAATTACATAACAGAAATTATGAACATTAAATAGGCAGGATATGAATATTAAATTATGAATATTAAAAAGGCAGGAGGGGGTTGGTAAGGAATTGAGTGTGAGGGGTGGGGTCCCAGCCACAATGGAACTGTGCATACAGAATGCATACAGAAAATCTCATTATAATGATATTATAATAAGCCTCTCTACTTCAAAAGTTCACTCTAGATCAGTTCTTTCCTACTGCTGTGCAGGTGCCTACTTAAGGAAAGTCCCTTGTATTGTTTTTGGGTCCACATCCTGCTTGGGCTTCCCTGTGGTACTGCTTTCTGATTGGCTGAGTATTGTCCTCCTGTCTGAGACTTGATGGATGTGGTTGTGAGTGCATGGTGTAAGGTTAATGTAAGGTTAATGGTGGATGGGGAAGAGTTAAAGATCTTCCCCACCCATCAATAGACCTCACACACTTTTTGTTAATTTTTACTGAGGCACAGGGTCAGAGGTCATGCCTTCCAACCCTGAAAAGAGTATAAATACTCTGAGGTGACTTTTTACTTTGGGGCTTATTTTTTGGAAGAAGGTTGGTGTGCCCAATGAGACTCTGGGGAGCCGCTAAGGAGACTCCAGCTTTGAAAACCCAGGTGTTGGTGCTTCTGTCTTTGGTAACGATGTATATATTGTCTATGGTCAGACAGTTGGAAGCCCCGCCTGTTGGTCTTTCTGTTTCTATTTTCTCTGAAGTTCAGGGTGCTAAGTTTTTCCTCTGAACTAAGTGAATGATGCATGTGCTTGATTAAAGTAGATTGCTGAGCCTGCAAAAGTTGCTTTCCTTTTAGAAAAACAGATCTAAGAACCTGTACAGCAGGCCCTCCATGTATGCCAGGGTCCTTGCTGATGCACATGGATACACCTGCTTTTTCTGTGGGAAATATGAGGAATGAGTCTGGGGGCAGTGACCAGTTAGAAGCAGTAACTGGGATCCCATCACAGGGACACACCTGCTGTTTCTGTGAAAAATATGAGTTCATGAACATACCTGTTCTAGTGGGTAGCGAGGCATGTATGAAGAAGCTAGGATATTGGGGGGGGGGAGGGGAGTGGCTAGGTAGGAGCAGTAGGCCTGCTCTTCATTGGGGCCTGTAAGGAAATTAGAGTATTGGTGATGGAATCCTAATAAAGCTGCCCCCAGCCCCAGTATTCTAACTTCCTTCAGTCTGCATTCAGACTCCATCAGTTCTTCCTCAGGAGATGGATAGCATTTTTCCTCATAAGTCTTTCAAAATTGTCTCAGATCATCATATTACTGAGAATAGCCATGTCAACCACATTGATCATCATACAATATTGCTGTTCCTATGGACAGCACTCTCTTGGTTCTGCTTATCTCACTTTGCATCAGTTCATGTAAGTCTTCCCAGGTTTTTCTGAGAGCATCATTCCATGTAGCACAGTAATATTCCAGTACATTCCTTTTCCTCTCCCTTTAATTTTATATTTGTGGATATCTTCCATCATATTCACCTCACACCTGTGCTGTCTGTCTAAAGACTTCTTCTAACTGCCCTCATAATGAGAATGTTCTTAGGATATACAAGTATCATTTTCCCATGTAGGAATATAGCTTAATCTTACTGAGTGCCTTAAGAAATTTCTCTTCTGTTTACCTTTTTATGCTTGAGCCTTGTATTTGAAAGTCAGATTTTCTATTCAGTTCTATTTCATTGAACATCTATTTTTTTTTCCCCTGAAGAATTATACTCAGTTTTGCTGATGATTCATGGTTGTTATCCTAGCTCCTGTGCCTTCCAGAATATCACATTCTAAGCCCTTTGATCCTTTAATATACAAGCAGTTAAATCCTGTGTTATCCTGGCTATGGCTCCATGCATGCTTGAATTGTTTCTTTCTGGCTGCTTGCAGTATTTTCTCCTTGACCATGGAACTCCACAATTTGGCTATAGTATTCCTGGGAGTTTTCATTTTGGGATCTCTTTCCAGAGGTGATCAGAAGATTCATTTAGTATCTATTTTACCTTCAACTTCTAGGATATCAGGGCAGTTTTCCTTGATACTTTTTTGAAAGATAATATCTAAGCTTTTTTTTTTTATCATGGCTTTTAAGAAGTCCAATAATTTTTAAACGATCTCTCCTGGATCTATTTTTCAAGTTAGTTATTTTTTTTGAAGGAGATATTTCACATTGTCTTCTTTTTTCTTTTTCATTTTGATTGTTTCTTGATGTCTCATAGAGTTCATTAGCTTCCACTTGCTCAGTTGTAATTTTTAAGGAATTATTTTCTTTAGTGACCTTTTGTGCCTTCTTTGACATTTGGCCAAATTCTAATCTCTAAGGAGTTCTTTTCTACAGCGAATTTTTATGCCTCTGTTTCCATTTGGGCAATTCTTAAAGGCATTCTTCTCATTGGATTTTTGTACCTCTTTTTACCATTTGGCTTATTCTGTTTTTCAAAGTGTATTTTCTTCACTGTTTTTTTGTGCATCCTTTACCAACCTGTTGACTCTTTTTTCATGGTTTTCTTGCATCACTCTCATTTTTTCCTGTTTTTCCTCTATCTCTCCTAATTGATTTTTAAAATCTTTTTTGAGAAAGACCAATTCATGTTTTCCTTTGAGTTTTGACTTTGTTGTCTCCCTCTGAATGTGTGTTTTGATCTTCCTTGTCACTGTAGTAACTTTCTGTAGTCAGAATTTTTTTCTGTTGTTTGTTCATTTTTCCAGCCTGTTCCTTGACTTTTAACTCCTTTCCAAACTGACGCTCTGCTTTCAGGGTGGTGGGCACACTGTAAGTTTTCACTTCTGCCAAGGTCATGTGAGCAAAGGAAAATTGTATTTATTCCTCTCCTGGCCTGTGCTCTGGTCTGTAAGCAACCAGAAGCACCTTTCCTCCCCAGGGGCTGCAAGCTCTGCTCTCCTCATACTGGGACTGCCACCCAGATCTGAGTGCTGGCAAAGCTACAGAGTCCTGCTCCCAGTGCCAGCAAAGGGACCTATTCTGGAGCAATTCTAACCCAGTGTCTGACCCCTTTACCATTTGTGGGCTGAGTCCAGAAGCTGCCATAAGCACCCGTCTACACTTGGATGCTCCACTCCCAGTCATATGGGACACACCTTTCCCCCTCTCAACTTCAAAGAAAGTCTCCTTTCTTTCTCCACTTTTCCCCCTCATCCTCACCTATGCTTCTGTATGCTTTTTTCTTTTTGAGACCATTCTCATTCTCCTCTCTCCAGCCTTGATAGTCTCTCCTCCATGATATTCTCTTCTCTCTAAGTTTTCAGGACCCCACTCTCCTGGTTTCCCTCTCACCTAGCTGAACTACTTCTCTATCTTTTCTGGATCTTCCTGAGATCAGACCCTCTAACCATAGGTGTCCCTTGGGATTCTATCCTTGGTCTTTTCCTCTTAAGGTCAAACTGTTTACTTATTTCACATATATATGAAAGTGTTTTCAGTATTCTTACAATTGTCCTCATTACTGAGGTAATTTCTAAAAAGCAAAATTGTGTAGGAAAAGGCAAATGGGAGAAATTATTATGTCAACAGAATGTTGAATGCAGTACAGAGCAGACCAGTTTCTAATGTGGAAATGGCTGGAGCCAAAACAGAGTAGGTCAGAGACAGGTGTGTCAGAAATTAAGTAGTGGTTTAATTAGTTTCAGAGTGAGGAAAACACTTGCAGGTAGAAGTCCTCCTAAGGAGGAGTATTTCACATGTTGGGGTACAGGCAGTGCTCAGATGCATGATGAACCATAAGTGGTCTGAACTATAATGTAATCATTCTTAGGTGCTGAGTTACTGTTCCCATGGATCCTTGTCTCAAGTCTTGGGGGTCATGAATACTCTGTGGGGTACAGGATGAGAGTTCTGTGACAGGAACAGGAGAACAAGGAACAGACAGTGTGAGCAAGTCAGAGATGTGATGAACATCTTAGGTCCCTGGGAAATGGGGGTGGTGAACATCTGGTGCAATACACTTTGGCACAGGGTGAGATCATCCAAAGTACAAAGGAGTAATGTTATGCCAAGCTCAGGGCACAGCCTGCTTGCTGGGCCTTAGTTCTGGGAAACAAGGTGTCTCCAAAATATTTGGACATTACAAAATGGGGCTTAAAAAGAAGGGAGTGGGGGTCGAGACCTGGTAATGTCAGAGCCTTACGTTCATCTGGGTTGAAAAAGAAGTGTGTCCATCTGGAAGGGAGTAGAAATCTTCTAAACTTTAGAGAAGTGAGAAAATAGGAAGACAAGGTCAGGGAGGACCATTTTAGAGGAGTGTGTGGATAGGGATTTAGTAGGATGGGGGGACTTTTGGAGGCCTGGGGGCTGGCATGGGGCGTAGGGGACAGAAGAACTCTTGGACAGACAGATGAATTTGGGGGTAGGAGGGAGAACATAAGGTGGAAGGGATAGGATAAAAAGAGGTTGAAAAAGAAAACAGTCAAAATAAGATAGAGGGAAATTCACAGATAGTAATTACAACTTTGAATGTGACTGGGATGTTTAGAGAAACTCTCTTTGTGGTGGCAAAGAACTAGACATTGCAGGGATCTCCATCATTTGGAGAAAGGCTGAACGTGTGATGGGGTTTGGTCGTGATGGATACTACTATGCTGTAAGAAAGGATAAGCTTGGTGATCTCAGAAAGGCCCAGAAAGACTCGCCCAAGATGGCGAAGAGTGAAGTGGCAGAGCCAGGAGAACACGGTATAGCGTAACAGCAATATTGTTTTAAGAACGATTTTGAGCAAATAGCTCATTTTGAAGATTATAAATAAGCAAATTAAAAATAGAGGACATATAAAGAGAGGCGCTGTCCGCATCTAGAGAAAAACCTGATAAATAGAAGTATGTAGAAAATAACTTCATATATTTATGCTTCTTTGTGTCTAATGCTAACCATCTCTATGTCTGGGGGGGGGGGGATGGGGAGAAAAAAAGAAAAGAAATTTCTGTTATAACTTTGTGGTATAATTGGAGGGAATGGCAAGTTGTACATAGTAGGTTTGCAGTTTCCTGTGCAATCATCTTTTTTTATTCTATGGTTATAGAAATATTTGTTTTTTTCCAAGAATTTAAAATAAATACTTAAAAAACAATAAAACACAATTCCTAATGCCAAGGAACTCATGTTCTCATGGAGGAGATAAATGCAAATAATTTTGTACATGTATGATGTTTTTGTTACCTCCAGTATTGGCATACATACAGATACACGTTTCTACGTCCCCATGTGTATATACGTATGTTGTATAGATTTGGTCTGGGGCTCCACTTTCCTCTGATTCACAAGTTCCCTTCTTTGTTTGGTCTCTGTGTCCTTTGGATTGAAGTAATTCTTCTTGTAACTCCATTTAATATGAAAGGAAATAAATTTACCATGCATATGCATGTAAAAATAATTTTTAAAAACAAATTAATTTTTTTAAAAAATAACCTATCACATCAGTTCTGATAAAGAAGATATTTCCCATCACCCTCTCATTCTCCTCCACAGATCTGCCTGCTCACAGATAGAACACAAGCCTTCTCCCTGATTCCATGGGGAGATGCATTGCAGAATAAAATACCTTCCAGTTTTATTCCAACCTATCACATAAGATGCTTTTCTCAAAATTCAGTTGGGCTCTTAACTGTGGTTTTAAATTGCAGAAAGGGCATGACCTTTGGGCAAATCCCTTCTCTGTGCTTCAGTTTTGTTCTACAGAACAATGAGCATTGGACTTTTAAAATCTGAAGGCTCCTTCAGCTCTACATTCTGTGACTTTTATTGATTTAGGGGTTGGTGATATTCAAGGACGTGGCTGTGGACTTCACCCAGGAGGAGTGGGGCCTCTTGGACCATGCTCAGAAGGAGCTGTACAAGAGGGTCATGCTGGAGAACGCCTGGAACCTGTTCTCCCTTGGTAATGCTGAGTCTGTAATCAAAAGAATATGCAGGGTTTGGAGCATTTATCAGCTATTAGAGAGAACAGTGTTGGTCTCCTGTCCTGCTGCCTGGTGTTTCCTCTAGAAAGTCTTTGCTTTGTGGGACAGGAACCTGTTTCCTTGTTGCTCCTGAAGACTTCCACTTCTAGGCAGCTTCAAATTAGTGTGGAAGGATCTGAGACACGGAGCCAATCTCAAGGTCATTTGGTCTGACCTCCACCTGGACATGAATTCTTTCTGCCAAGTCTCTGAAAGCTGCTCAGGTGGCTTCTCCTTACAAGCCCATTCTCTCTGGGATAGGTCAAGGATCCAGAATATTCTTCTTTTAACAAGCATCAGTTATGGCTTTTACTTCTCCCTCCTATAGCAAGTTTGTCCTGAATCCTCCTTCCTATTACCCTCAAATTCCAGCAGAGATGGTGGGGAAGGAAGGAAAGGGAAGAAGCATTTATTTTCACCTACTGTATACCAGGGGCTAGGCCCAGAGCTTTCTTTGCAATGTTATGTCACTTCATCCTCACAATAACCTTTTAAGTTAGGGGATATTATTCTCCCCATTTGACAGGTGAGGAAACTGGGGCAAATGGGTTAAGTGACTTGTCCTGGGGCACAAAGCTAGCAACTGTCTGAGGCTGAATTTAGACTCTGGCACATCTCACTCTAGGCCCAGGGCACTCTCCACTGCACCATCAGCTGCCTCTAATGTCTAAATAATGGAAAGTATGCCAGGAGTCCATCCTTCTATGAGGAAGGTTCCCCAAGACCAAATTTACTGATTCCAACCCATTTCCATGATCTTCTCCCCTACTTTTTCCCAAAACACAGAAAACAAATACTATCAGACTGTCCTTCAGGAGTCTTGGGAACCACCTGGGGTCCTTGTTTACAAGTCCCTGGCATTGCCAGGAATAAGAGACTGGCCAAAAAATAGAATTTGGACCAACTGACGTTTATTTAGTTTGCCAGCAGGAGACTCCCACTTGAAGAGGCAAAGATAGGTTTCAGGGAGTGAGGAACAGAGGCAGGGGCAGGGCAAAAACGGGTTCACCAAGGTCCCTGTTTCTGGGACTTGAGGCTGGTCTTGCACAATAACCCGTTTTAATGAGTTTTGAGATTAGGAGTTTCTACCAGAATGGAACTTCACAGGACTGTGGGGTTGGGGGGGCATTGGTCAGAAGGTTTGGCTCTTTCTCAGAACAGGTTGTACAATACATCCTATTTAGGGTTCCTTGCATTAAAAGCACTAATGGGTGAGTACAGACGTATGTGTGTAAACATAATGGAGTGATTCCCAAAATGGAGCAGCTCTGGGTCCAAATGAGTTTCCCTAAAGAGAACTGAAGTTTCTCTCCATACTCATCACTGACTGACTCCCCATGCTCAGGGCTTCCAGTTCCCAGAGAAGACGTGATCTCTTATATTCAACAAAGGGAAGCACCATGGAAGCTGGATCAAGAAGTCCTGGGGAGCTGCTGTCCAGGTGAGTGAGGTGAAAGCAGATATCTGAGTTCTGTGATTGTAAGAGTTTTCTGGGGTTGTGCTGAAGCAAGTGCTAGATTTGGGGCAAGAAGACTTGACTTGGAATTCTTTTTCAGACATTTCTCAGCATTGACTTCTTGGGTCAGTCACTGAACCAGAGCCTCAGTGTTTCTGTCTGTAAAATCAAGGATTTGGCCTCCATGACCTTTCAGCTCCCTTGCAGGGATCAATCTGTGATCCTAAAATAAGTCCTCATTTGGAATTTAGGGGCATAAAATTTTCCTGAAAGTGAAAAAAGGGGATTCGATTTTCCTACATGAGGTTTCTTCCAGACTTTCTTCAAGTCAGCAAGCATCAGGTATCAAGAAAAGGGGAAGACTGACAGTGCTCAAGCATGCAGAGAAGTCCAGAAGAATTAGGATTAAGAAATAATCATTGAATTTTAGCAATTTTGAGGTTATTGGTAATTTACAAGAGATGCATTTCCATTGAACAGTGAAACTGGGAGCTAGACTGCAAAGTCTAGCTTTTTTTCTTCTGACTCTTATAAATACCTAAATTCACTATAAAGTAGAAATGAAAAAAGATGATCTCTGCATACAGAGAAAGAACTGATAAATATGTCTAGAATGATTTTATGTAGATAGACCTATTTGTGTCTAATGGTGGCCATGTCTTGGGTGGTGTGGCAGGGCAGAAAAAAAGAAAAAAAGTTTCAGAGAGAGCCAGGGAAAGGAGTTGGAGACACCAAATGGACCATCTCTAGCAGTTTAGCCATAAAATGGAGGAAGGACATAGGACACCATCTTGTGGGGATACATGGATCATGTGAGAGAGTTTTAAGGACCAGAGAGAAATGATTTTATTTGAGGCAATAGAAAAAGTCATTAGTATGGGACAGAATGAAAATTGGAAGAATATCATGAAGTAGATGAAGAGGTAGTGTGAGATTATTTGCACATGGAAGGGGATTTTCTTTAGCAAGCAGAAGAATAATCTTTCCATGTGATATAGGGGTCACAAAGGAGAAAACACCTGATTTATGTGAGATGAGGAGGATAAAAAAGCCCTTCATAAATGTCCAGGTTTTTTTTTTTTTTTTTTGGTGGGGAGTTGGGGGGCGGGGGGAAGCAAGCCATGATGGAGGGCTGAGTATGAATGAAAAGATGTGGAAGAGCTGCTGTGCTAAGTGGCACAGAGAGTCAGGGAAATGCAGAGGATTGCCTTGCCTCAGTGAGGGCCCAGCTGAGATTACATAGCCTAAACTGGTAGTGGATCGGGCAGCCTGGTTTCATGATTTTTTCTTTCTCCATTTAGCAGTACAGGAGGAAGAGAAGCCTAACTCAGGGGTCTTCCAAGGCTACACTTTGCATAAATCATCAATCCAAGCCCCTTTCTTAATCTCTGCGGCTTAATCTCTGTCCCCATTCTTGGAGAATGATAGACCAGGTTCATGTATGTGACCACTACATCAGTTTAGGGAAGCGGGAGATAGAAACCCACAAGTTTCCTATAACAGGAGACCCTTCAGGAGCCTAGCAAAAAGCCTCTGTGATCCTCAGTATTGGTTCTGGTCCAGTTCCATCAGGGTTAGAACCTGACTAAGGTAACTACCTACAGGTGATTGAGTACAAGAAAGGGACAGAAACAGGGCTGAAACCCAAACATTCATTCAACAACGAGGAGAGAGACCAGAATGCAGGGAATAGAGGTAAAGGCTGGGGACTGCTGTCAGCTCTGGGCCCAATCAAGGAATCAGTAAACATTGATTTAATGCCTTCTGTTTTAGGCACTGTGCTAAGCCATGAGGATACAAAGGAAGGCAAAAGAACGTCTGTCCTATTCTTGGTTGCATTAGCTTTGTGCAAAAACTTGTCAATTTAATTTACTTAGGGCATTTTTTTGATATTAGAAAGTAACTGAAAGTACACAAAATTTAATTATACTGCTGCAGTTTAAATCAATTTAGGTAAATTAAAACAGTAAAATTTGTGGTGAAATCAAGTGGTTAGTGAAAATAAGTTCTAATTGTATAAATAAGACTACAGTAAATTAGGGAAGGAAATATTGATGATAGTATTAAAGAATATTTTTTAAAAGATAATGGAATAAATTAAGTGTATACATACCTAATAAAGGGTGCTTAGATTAGAACAGATTAAATTAAAACAAGTATGTGGCCTATAAAGGTATTAAATAGTGAAGTATTGAGAGGGAAAAGCAGAATTTGCAAATTATTTCAGAACAAATAAACATTTTATAGAAGAAATAAGGAAACAGAATATAAAATGGATTATTATCAGTTGGAAGACTGCAAAGTCATAAAACACAGTGATTTGGAATCTCTACTAAATGATACCTTATGATAATCTAGGTTAAGAAAAAACAAAAACAAATGTACTTAATTTTTGAGTGATTTGAAATGAAATAGAGGAAAGGGTACTCTCTGAGGCCTTCAGAAAAGTACAGTCTCTATCAAATAATTCTCCAGCAGTGCAATTCCTGTTAATGCTGTATGTAGTTAAAATTGTGTTTTAATTAGAAATAGGAACTTTAAATTAAAAAATTATTTTACTGCAAATAAAAGGATCTTTCTAGTTCAAATCATGTCAAATATGTGTGTGTATTAAAACATGAGCATATTGGTACTATTGGGCCCTGAAATTTGAAACCTTGGCAGTTAATGGTCTTTATGGAAGGTGTCTAAAATTATTGAACTATATATAATTCATTTAGGTGAATCCAAAATTAAGTTAGTGCAGTAAGGATTTCTGTTCATTTACAACCATAAGGAAATTATATACTCTTTTGATGAGAGGCAAACATAAAGTTCCTAACATGGAAACCACAGTTTTGGAAGCTATCAAAAGAAAGAGGCAATTAGGAATCTGGATCATTCACAGTCAACAAGCATCAAAATGGAAGGTGCTTTTGAGAAAATTGTTCAGTGTTTCACTGAAAGGGTAATAAATAAAAGTAATATTAGTAGCTTACTATTGCAAGAATAGCAGAGAACCTGTTAGGGCACCAGCAGCTGTGACTTTTCTGTTCCATAGTTAGGGTTGGCCATTCCCCATGGGCATAGTCAGAATAGCTGGATAAATGCTTTTGTAGCATAAAAGAAGTTGACTTTTAGGGTTAGAGAAGGATTAGAAAAGGAGATAGATCCTGCTTACTGAAATCTGTGACACCCTATCTTGAGGAAGTTGTGCTGAGTGGGCTGTTTTGGGGTCTATTTCCCCATCACTTTAAAAAAAGTCTCTGTTAGGGAAGTAAAGACCAGAGGAATTAAATAACTAGAAGAAAGTAAGAGAAGTGTTGGATAAGGAAACAAAAAAGTTTCAGTTCTGGAAGCTTTTAATCAAGGAGGCATATGAAATGAAAGAAAAGATGGCAGCCCAAGTAGGGACAAGTAAAGAATCAGTAGAAGGGAAAAGAAAGTTGGAGTCTGTTTTCACTGATACAGCATAAATTCAGGGTTTGAAATTAAAGGGTTCTGGAGTTTTGAAAGAGAGGGTCTTAATCGCACTGAAATAGGAAACATTTAGGAATTTTATTAAAGCAATGCCTCTTTAAGAGTCTCTCCAATCATTATAACATCAAAAAAAGAAGCAGAAATTTAACAAATACATATTAACTGATTGATAGAGAAAGCATTATCTCTGCCTTGGTTTGAATGAGTAATTCAGAATATTTAAAGGAATTGGTTTTAGTCTTCGGGTAATTCAAAGAGATAAAAAAAGGAATAATGAGAAGTTGGGAGTGCCACCATGAATTTTTTTGTGTATAAGCCAACTCAAAATAGTAGAACCTTGTGTAAAATGAAGTTTAGTTATTGCCACTAGTCATCATAAATAAAAATGGATTGAGTTGAAAATATTGTCATGATGGTAAAGTAGAGAATGTAATCATTTCTTACATGTACATCGGGGTTAGTAAATAGTTACACCTATCCCTCAGAACTGTTGGAAGAACACATAGTTGTGAAGTGCTTAACACGGGGCCTGGCTTGTGTAAAAGATGAGTGCTGTAATATTCAGGTCTTAGAGGAATATAGCTGAACAAAATGTTTTCCCATTTATAGATACTGTTTCTCATTGGCATTGAATGCTAACAAAATTGGGAAATTATAGACAGCATTGTAAAGTATTACTAAAAACAGGCTTAAGAAAGTCTCAAGATATAATTAAAAGCCTGACATGTGGTAGACACCACATAAACTACTCTGATTAGTATGAAAATGACAGGGATAATCAGTAAAGGGCTGGGGTCCCTGGAGGAGAACGTCTTGAAGCTGGCGGCGATAGTTGTGAATAGATGAAATTTGTAAATTATAGTTATAAATAGATGAAATTTTTCAATAGTTGAAAAATTCTAGATGAAATTGTGAAGCTAATATGTGAGAAAAATGACAATTATTTGATACTGAGGCATACTTAGTGAAATTTTGCTGTGTGAGGAAGTGTCTCTTGGGAATTCAATTTGCTGGTGTTCTGAGTCTTGAATCCAGTGTCTGATCCCTCATGAGACCACTGGTTCATCATTTAAGGGAAATGCCATGTGTCTCTGCAGTCTGAGCACTGCCACAGGTGGATGTCTGTCCTTGGGAAAGTTGAGAGAATTGGCTTGTGAAGACGAGTGTAGGATTCTCTTGATCTGTTCCCAACTTGGTAAACAAGACTTTCCCATCTGGTCAATTCTGAGCCTGGCTGTGACATCCTGTCATACAATTGGCTGTCTGTGACTCATACCTGAAATCAAACAGAAGTAACTCTGCTGTGTTCCTATCTTTCTCCTCACACAGCAAATTCCATTGATAAAGAAAAGTGTCAAAGAAAAAGAACCCTATTGGTGATTTTTGATTAAGTCCAATATGCTAGTATGGTAAGGAATCCTTTGAAATTGTCATTTGAATCCTGAGTAATGGAGACCATGAAGCCCTACAATTGGTGGGTCAGTTAGTTTATAAGAGATCACCCAATAACATTCTTTCATTATGTTAATATGATGACTGGAAGATGTCACAAAAAAAATGTGACACAATTTTCAAAACTGGATCAAAAATTTTAGATGTGAAAAATTGTTTGAAATATCTGTCTAATAACATTATGAGAGATATGATGCAAGAATTGAAATTCTCTGAAGTTTCAGATGAACTCTACATTCTTACTATAATGATTCTCCTCATAGTTTTATTTTATATTGAATTTGTATTAAGCTTCAACACCTGAGACACAGATCTGGAAGGAAGAAGTCCCTTCAAAACTAATGTAAGAATGTGATTTGTTATAGAAATATAAAATTATATACATTGAACTTTTTTTTTTCATCCTCAGCAAGGATATGTGATCCTTAATAACTGGATCCACCTAAAGCTATGAAGCTATGATTACTGGAACTTGCATTAGACCTCATGGGACTGTAATTGATATTATTCTAAGTCTGATTCCAGGTTTAATCATCAGGAAAGGCTGAGGGTAATGATTCTTGGCATGGACTGGGATAGTATTTCCTCATCAATGGAAAATATCCCACCTTTTAAGCCTTGATCAATAAATTGGCTATCTATATGACTCTAGCCTGAAATTGACATGAAATTAGGGAAGCGGTTTTTTTTCCCTTAATGTTCCTGTTTTCTTTCTATGGCAAATTTCTATAATGATGGAACATTATCAGTAAAAACACAATATTAAATCCTTATTCTATAAGTTAAAATTGGAGTACATCTGAACTATTATAATAAGAAATAATAAGATTTGAGCTGTTTAGCCTAAAATTTTAGTTCTTCCTAAAATTAATGTGAGAATAATTGGATATTGATGGAACAGTTTGTGGGACCTAACTGTTGTTCTATCCATTACTAAGTCTAAAATGAAAATATCTTCAGTTTTGGTTTGGGAGGAAAAAAGGATGATAGAATATCTAGTATTACCTAAATGGGAAAAGCCAATTTTATTTGAATTTATTACTACCTACATATTGAGCATGACTTAAGGCAAATATGATTTATTTATAATTTATTTGATCTGCACTGTATTGAAATCAACTACTCAGTATGTTATACATCCTCTCCCAGAACTTTTAGTTGGAATTGAAATGATTTCAGGAACTTCTTAATAAAATCAATTGAGGCTTGTTCCATCTCATCCAGTTGCCCAGGCTTCTGAAACATGCTCCTATGCGGTCCTGTGGTCCCCTGGAGATCTCTCCTCTTAGGAAGACTAGAAAGAGTGGGGCTTCCGAGCAGCTTCTAATGAATTTGCTTCTCCAGTTCAGGTTGTTTGCAGAGATCCTCTTCTCTGTTCAAAATCTCTGACATAATAGATCTTAATACAATTCTACTTTCCTATGACAATAGCCAGATCAGGTAGTGAGAGCTGGTGGCTTGGTTGATTAATTGTTGTCCTTCATTTTCAAAGGGCACCAATATGATATCACCATGATAAAGTGAAGTTTTGGCGTGTCCACCTGTGGCTGATCAGACCAATACAAGCTGGGAATGCTCTACCACAGGTTAGGCACAGATAGTCTATATGAATTTCTCAGGTGGGTACTCCAAATTTGTGCATCCCGCATTTACTTTGTGCTATCTCAATTCTGCTTTGCTCAAAGAGCACAGCACCCTTTCTGATGTGGGCATGCCATGCTGACCAGTCCTGTGCCAGTGTCTCCTATGTTGCACAATCAAATCCAAAGTTTTTGAGAGAGACCTTGAGAGTGTCCTTGTATCACTTCTTCTGGTCACCATGGGATCGCCTGCCCCATGTGAGTTCTCCATAAAATAGTCTTTTTGGCAAGTGCACATTTTGCATTAGAACAACGTGGCCAGCCCATTGGAGTTGCACTCTCTGAAGCATAGTTTGAATGCTTAGCAGTTCAGCTCGAGCAAGGATTTTAGTGTCTCGTACCTTATCCTGCCAGGTGATCCTCAGAATCTTCCTAAGACAGTTCAAATGAAAGCAATTCAGTTTCCTGGCGTGGCGCTGGTAGACTGTTCATGTTTCACAGGCATACAACAATGAAGTCAACACAATGGCTCTGTAGACCTTCAATTTGGTAGTCAGTCTAATACCTCTTCTCTCCCAAACCTTTTTTTGGAGCCTTCCAAACACTGAGCTAGCTCTGGAAATGTGCACATCAACCTCATTGTCAATGTGTACATCCCTGGAAAGTACACTACCAAGGTAAGTGAACTTATCCACAGTATTCAAAACTTTTCCATTTGTTGTAATCAATGGTTCCATGGATGGGTGGTGTGGTAGTGGCTGATGGAGCACCTGTGTTTTCTTGGTGTTAGTTATTAGGCCAAAACTAGCACAGACAGCAGAGAATTGATCCATACTTTGCTGCATCTCAGCTTCAGAGGCTGCATTAAAGCTATCTATAGTCTTATGGGAAAGTGGTCTAAATCACTACTGATTAGAGAGATGCAAATCAAAACAACGCTGAGGTACCACATCACACCCATCAGATGGGTTAACATGACAAAACAGGAAAATGATCAATATTGGAGAAGATGTAGGAGAGTTAGAACACTAATTCATTGTTGGTGGAACTGTGAACTGATCCAACCATTCTGGAGAGCAATTTGGAACTATGCCCAAAGGAGCACAAAAATGTGCATACCCTTTCACCCAGCAATATCACTTCTAGGACTGCATTCCAGAGATCATGAAAATGGAAAAGAGTCCCATATATACAAAAATATTATAGCAACTCTCTTTGTGGTGGCCAAGAACTGGAAATTGAGGGGATGCCCATCCATTGGTGAATGACTGAACAAGTTGTGGTAAGTGAATCTAATGGAATACTATTATGCTATAAGAAGTGATGAACAGGAGGACTTCAGAGAGTCCTGGAAAGACTTATATGAACTGAAGCTGAGCAAAAGGAGCAGAACCAGGAGAATTTTGTACACAGCAACAACCACAGGGTGTGAGGAATTTTTCTGGTAAACTTATTCCTTCATAGCAAAGTAAGGACCGAAAAAGTTCCACATGGATTCTTGAGGCAAAATGCCTTCTACATCCAGAGAAAGAACTATGGAATTGGATCATAGGATGAAGCAGACTATTTTCTCTTGTTCTATGTTTTGTTTTGTTTTCATGGTTTCTCCACTCATTTTAATTCTTCTATGCACCATGACCAAGGTGAAAATGTATTTAATAAGAATGTATACGTAAAACCTATACAAGATTGCATGCCATCTCAGGGAGGGTGGAGGGAGGGAGAGGGTAAGGTAGGGAAGGGAAGGTGAAAAATCTAAGTTATATGGAAGTGACTGGAGAAAACTGAAAATAATTAATTAATTAATTATAATTATATAAAAATTATATATTATATAATATATATAAATATATATTAATATATAAATATATATAAATATATAAAAATTATAAATTATATAAAAATTAATTAATTAATTAATTAATTTTTCAAAAAGAAAAGAAGTAGAAAGCATCTTTAAAAAAAAAGAAAGAAAGAAAGAAAGAAAATGACAACCAAACAGAGAGCACTGGAACTCTCTGAAGGTTAGTGCTGATGGCTGGCCGAGGGTCTCAGCACCCAGCAGCCTGTCTGGGCATGGCTCCAGTTCCTGGAGGAGTACATACCCTGGGCTCTATCTGAAGCCCTGGAACAATCTGAATAGACCCTGCCCACAGATGCGCCCCCGCTTCACAACAAATCAAAGGCAAACGTCTGGCCCTCCCCCAGGCTCCTCACCCTTTGGCCCCAGTCCCCACCTGCACTCACCGACTCAGCAGAGCAAAGAAAAGGATTCTCAGATGTCTCCAGAGTTTCATTTCTTTCCTCTTTCCCATGACCAAAACATCTCCACATGGTCATACTGTCTCCCACAATCCCCCACCCAATGGGAAGCTCTGCTGAGATTGTGCAGAAAAGCTGAAGACTCAAGAGCAGTAATTCATTAGGATGTTTTTGGAGTCAGACAGAGACTCCAGAGGTCAGGGCAGCATAACACATGAAGGAGGCTCATTCCCAAAGCCTTCTGGTCCTCACTGCTGGTTGTCTCCCTGCAGAGTGAGACAGACAAGCAGAAAGAAAGAAAGCAGGGGAGGGAGGCATAAGAGAGCAGAGTGAGGGTTCTGATGAGGCTGCCCTGGGCTTGGGTGAATAGAGTCCAGGGAAGGTCGCAGGGGCCAAGGTGAGGCAGAGAAGTCAGGGGTCAACAGGAACAACACAGGGACTGCAGACTGGTTTTCTGTCCCAGGTCCATACCAGGCAATTCTCTCAAGCTGAAGAAGGAAAGACAGATTCATGGGGATCCTCCAAATGCCTTCTGTCCTCCAGCCTCCTATTGTTCTGAAGGGCCTGCCTCACCACCCAGTCAATCCTCAGGCCAACTTCCCACAGACCCTCCTCTTTGCTTTTTTAATCTCAGCCCGCCCCCCCCCCCCCCCCCCCCGCTCCTTTCAGGCCCCCAGAGTCCCACCTTTGGCTATGAGAGACATCTGACCCCTGTGCACTGTCATTGCCTGGAGAGAAAGGAGGGAAACAACCCAGTAAGGGACATGCATCCCAGAACCCGGGTATGGAAAGGGAAGGGGACACCAAGGAAAAGCTACTGGGCTAAGCCTCTCTGCCTTCTCTTTGCTCAGGTCCCAGAGACACCATGAGGTGGCCCCTTTCTTCCACCCTCAGTGTGTATCCTTCACTTACCTGCAGCCTGACCATAGTCCCCTTCTTTTTCACCTGGAAAAGAAAAAATATTTTCAGTGAGGAATCGAAGAGAGGAGACCACACTAAGGTCTCAGAAGTTCACTGCTTTGTATTGGAGACACAACAAATTACAACTGAAACTATAGTTCCTCCCCCCACTCCATTCCAGCCTCTAAATCCAAGAAGAGAGAAAAGAGGCCCCCAAATGGGCACTTCCCCACCTCCAGGCCTGCCTCCAGGGTTCCCAAGACTGGTCTACAGCCCCCAACTTGGGGGACACCTAGGTCCTCTGGCAGATATCCCCTTATTCATCTCTGATCTGAGTCTGAAGCAGATTCCCCACTCAGCCAATCTGTTACACCCTTGCCAGGCATCCGCAAGAGAAATGGCTTCTGGTTAGAGATTTGCTCTTCTGGAGTCTTAGGCCCTGTCTGACAGTCCCTTAGATGGGAAAGAGAAAACTTAAGGACAGAAAGACAAGCTGCTAGGGCAGGGGAAAGGAGGATCTCTGTGGTATCTACTCCATAATGACCCCCTCCAGTCCTGCCTACCTGAATTCTTCTTGATCTATTAACTTAAAAACATAAATGACGTGGAACAGAATTCCATAATGGAGAATTACTGAGAAAACAGGACAGTGATCTGACAGAAATAAGCCTTGGACCAGCATCTTATGCCAAGATCTCTTAAATACTGAAGATCATGTCATTTTAATTTCAAATGGAGGAGAGATCATATTCATTTTAAAGCCTCCAGTAAGGGATGAATTCTTAACCAAACAAGGCAGGGAGGAAATTAGAAAAGATAAAATTGATCCCTTAGATTGCATGAAATTGAAAAACTTCTCCAGAAGCAGAATGTATGTAGAAAGGATGAGGAGGGAAGCATTGTGGGGTCCCACTCCTGGTGCTTTCCCCTCTGCCTCCCAAGACAAAGTCCCAAAGATACCTTTCCATTGATAGGACCTTGTTTGACCAAGGGAAGGGGCGGAACAGGTTACCTTTGGCCAGCAGAGGGCGCCAAATTCAAACGATTGTCGGTTGAAGCGGCCTTAAACAAGCCAAGATGGCGGAGGGGGGGGGGGGGGAAGTTGACTGATCACGTGAGCTCTCCTCTTCTGATGGAATAGGATAAGAAGAATCAGGAATTCCATCCTTGGCTTCCTTTTGGGAGGGGAGGTTCGGGAAAGTCCTTAGTTGGAAGGTATTCAGCTCCTCTTCCCCATCTCCCACTCTCCATCACCCAACCGGAAAGCTTCCCTCCTCTAACTGGAAAAGGCAGCAAACAGGTGAAGCGACTTAGAGAAAAGCACAGTGCCCCTGGAAGCAGGAGACCTTAGGTCATTGCTGTGTGACCTCGGGCTAGTTACTGGCTCTCTCTGAACTTCAGGTCTCTCACCTCTAAAACACCATCTAACAGGCTGAGATTCTGCGGGAGAGGCAGAGTCGGGAAAATAAAGGGAAGCCGAAAGGAGGAGAGGAAAGAGGAAAACGGCGGGGGAGCGGAGAAGGGGGGAGTCCTTTCTGGAAATCTTGGGGCGCTAGTAGCAGTAGCCAGAGGTTCGCAGCTACTTATCTACCACTCTACAGACCTTGGGGTCCAAGACCCACCCTTCCCTAGCCCGAGGAATCCAAGGTGGTCTATCAGGGGGCTATCCATGAACTTGGATGGAGGGCTGGATTGGGTAATCGCACCTTTATTTCGTTCTATATGTCTTATTGATGTATTTAAAAACATTGTTCCCCAAAGGGGTCCCTGGTGGTTATCAGACAGCGGAAGGGGTCCAGGACACAAACAAGGTTAAGCACCCCTATATTCAGAGTTTCACTCCTATCCCTGCTTCCTCTAACTCAGGCCTAAGAACAGTCCAAGATCCTCGAGATTCAAGACAGAGGATGATCACAGGATTTTACTACGGACTGGGAAGTTCTAAGCTTTAAGGGAAAGTCTGAGGTTTTTTTTTCCTAGAATAGAAACTTTCCCTAACCAGACCGGCTAATAACCAATGACTTTAAGCATCTCGAGTTCTCATTGGCTGAGACGGGACGTCTAAATCACACATTCTGTTAAATTAAGAATGCCCCCTTTCTCCACTCGTGGATCTTAGCTCTGCCTTCTCCTAAAACAAAAGAAAGGGGAGAAATCTGGGGTCTCATTCCCTTTCCCTCCATCTTGCTATGTGACAAGGGGGTCAGGTAATCCCAGGACTAAATTTTCTCATCTGTTTTGAATGTATTTTGATACATTGTAATTGATACATTGTAAAATGCCTTTTGGTACATTGTAATTCGATTGTTTCTGTATACGTATATATAGACATTGTCCTTCTCATAAATGATCTCGAAGTTCCTTCTCCCTCCTTTGCTTCGAAGACCTCATTTCTAAGGGCAGAAGCCAACTATTTCTGGAGCCTTCATGAGGATGGGACACCTAGGGCTTTGCCTGAGGTGGGCACTTGAGCTGAGACACGCTGCTTCCTGTCTGTGATCTCCCTGCCTAGAGCCTCACCACCCCTCCCTCTGGTTCCTAGAAAGATTTGAGTGTGAAGGATACAGCAGCCTCCCTGACGCAGGTCAAGGAAGAAGCCAAAGGAAAGCTCCAAACCTCTGACAGGAAGTGGAGTCACTCCTTCAGAGTGAAACCAGCAGGAACTGCCCAAAGCTCTTTATCTGCCCACAGGGACTGAATACCCACTGGCCTCCAATGACCCAGGACACCACAAGCATGAATCAGCCCCTGGCTCCAGGCTCTTTGGTCCCTGCCTCAGTGCCTGGTCCTGTTAGACCCAGAGAACTCTATAAAAACTCATCAGACTGCTGGTTTGGGAAGGGGTGGCCCATTCCCTCTGGGACCCCATCATGATGCTCACATCCCCCAAGGAGCCCAGCAGACCTGTTTCCATCATCCTGTCTGACTGCCCTTCATTTTGTGGCAATCTCCCCTCAGTAAAGCTGGCTTACTTTAATATTTTGGGCATTCTGTTTCCTTGCACTGGACCCTTGGGAGTCTGGACCTTCCTGAGTCTGTGTTAAGATGCTGGGCAGGAAGGCAGTGCCTGGGCATGGGGGAAGTCAGCAGATTCAGTATGAACAGAGGTCCAGGAGGAGGAGAGAATATCTACTTCACACCCACATTCCACACTGGACTGTCTCTGATGGGCTCACTTGCCTCCTCAACCCTCCTGGACTCCTTTCATCCTTTTCTGACTCCAAACTCCGCACAGTTTTCAGGCTCTCACTGTGTCTTGCACCACCTGTCCAGTGACTGTCATTACATCCTAGATCTGCCAGGACACTGCCTGGGGAGAAAGTACTAGAGGAAAGGTGAGTGAGGCAAAGGGACAGGAGATTCCTCCAGTATCCCATCTCGACCCTGCCCATCTCAATGCCACCTCTCCTTCCCCCATATTTGCCTCTCTCCTCCCCCTTGAGGCTCCCCCTACAGCCACCCACCAGTCTGGGCCTCACCCCTACTCTCTGCTCTTCTCCACAGATACCTGACTTATGCCAAATATTGCAGCTGAAGGGTGTAAAGACCCTTGTTCTTTAGAGAGGGAGGTGGAGGAGGAGGAAGCAAAGCCATTACCAAAACTGCTGGATCCTTTCCGCATAACTATCTCCAGTTTTTAAATATAAAAGTGAAGTTTAGCCAAGAAAACATGATCCTGACAAGGTAAAACTGGTCCACTGACAATGTCTGATCCAGCCCCATCACCCTCAGTCAGCATCAGTGCATGACACACAGAGACTGGCTTTCCCAACCCTTTCTGCATGTGGACTTGTTCCGTGTAAACATGAAAATCACCTGTGTGTAAAAATTAAAAGTACTGGAACATCTGTTACAGTGATTTCTCAGCATCGTTCATTTGGGGCAGTGCAATTATATCTTAGTTTACTCCCTAAAAAATTACCTTTATAAACACGGAAAACCTCAGAACTCTGAAAACTATTTGAAATGTTCAACTAATAAAATATATTGTCTGAAACTGTGGTAATTTTATTTTGTAAAAAAAAAAAAAAAAGGCGGGGGGAGGGGGGTGGGAGATTGCTATATAAAGCTGCCTTGGGTTCTGACCTAAGCCAGTCTAGTGTATCTACACTTAGCAGGTCATGAAGGAAAGCCCTTGCTGACTGGAAGACACTCTCTGGAGCTAACTTGGGAACTTGGTCCAGTCAGTGACACGAGTGACAGTCAGGAGCCCCTGGGAAAGGGAAAATGTGCCACCCTTTGGAAATGGGAGGAAGGAAAAAGGGGGCCTTGGTCAAGCCTTTCCTCAGAGAGCTGGTTGCTTTGGCTCCTTAGCCACTTTCTAGATTGGAAAGTCTCTGCTCCCAGAGGGACAGCTATAGATGTCCTGACTGACACTGGGTATTCCTCCCCTTGGAAGGAGACATGAGGGGGAAGAGGGGAAGAGATGGAAAGGGGCCTGCCAGGTTGGCTGATCATAAGCCCTGCAAGGGAAAAACACTAGTCCAGGCCTACGTGTGCCCACACCTGGCCAGTCTCCAAAGCTCTCCCACATAGGCATTCTCAACTGCTGCTGCTGCTGCTGGTGGTGCCAGCAGTGGCAGCAGAAGCTGCTACAGCTGTCTCTGGTGTTTGCTTCAGGTTGGCAGTACACTCTCTGATTCTGTCCTCCCAAGAACCCTGGGATGTGTGAGCATTACCCTCTTTTTACAGAGGAGGCTCATGGGAGTTAGAGCTGAAAGGGTCATAGACATCATCTAGCCCAACCCACTCCTTTTACAGAGGAAGAAGTTAAGTCCCAGGGAACAGAAAAGTGCCAGAATCCCAGTCCAGTGAGTTTTCCACTACAGCTCCATTGAACAGGCCCTTTTAAAATCATACTATGGGCAAGGAAATGAGCTGGGGATACAAAGACAAATCTGAAAAATGACTCCTGCTGACAAGAGGCTTACATTTCACATTTCAGTAGGGATGCAGCTTCTAAACAAGTTAGCACAAGACAATGTGAGGAGGAAGAGAACAGTAACAAGCAAGATGAGCAGGGAATAGTTCTGAGGGAAGACGACACCTGAGTGGTAACTTGAAAGAAGCCAAAGCTACGGAGAATGGAGGAGGAGCATTCCAAACATGTGATGAGGTTTAGGGAGAGTCATGGTGGGATGTCTCTAAAGAATTTCAAAGACTCAGGTAGACTCCAAGCCAGCTGGAAAGATTTATTATAATTTTGAGGTTTCACACTCTGGTGAGTGGTAAAGTCCCTTAGAGGAATTTAGCAATTTCAGTAAGGCAAGACATATAATCTTATAGAGAACATGATTCTTATTAACACAACCAAAATTTACATAGAAAATGAGAATATGATTAATATTAAAAAAGCAGGAGGAGTTTGTTAAGGGACTAGGTAATAGAGGAGGGGCCCCAGCCTCGGTGGAACTGCATGTGGTTACCCATAATGCCTACATTTTGGGGGGGTTGTATATATGGTAATGATATTATAATAAGCCTCTCAATGTCATAAGTTCACTCAAGATCAGTTCTTTGCTATTATTGCACAGGAGCTGTCCTAGGTGGGCCCTTTCTGTGGTTTGGGGGTCAAGCATCCTACTCTACATCCTGGTGGTGCTGTCCTCTGCTTGCCTAGCTACTGTGGTCCTGTCTGGTCAAGATGGACAGTTGGGTATTATGGTCCTCTTTTGGGCTAGATGGATGATGTGATTGTGATTCAGTACAAGAACACACCTGTTTCTGTGGAAATGGGTCTAGGGGCAGTGACTGGGTCCCATCACATGGAAACTAAGAGTTCAGGGTCACACCTGCTGTTCTGGTGAGTAGTGAGGCATGTATGAAGAAATTAGGACACTGGAGGGGAGCAGGGCTAGGTAGGTAGTTAGAATATTGGGGCTGGAGTCAGCTCTATGAGGACTCTATCACATGAAGGACAGCTTATCCAAAGGCATGGAAATGGGAGATTGAGGGTCAAGGGCAGGAAACAGCAAGTAGGAGTGTTGTTGTTGTTAAGTCATTTCATCATGTTTGCATCTTTGTGACCCCATTTTATGGGATTTTCTTGATAAAGAAACTAGAGTGTTTTGCCATTTCCTTCTCCAGGGTCCCAATGTTACAGTTGAGGAAACTGAGGCAAACAGAGGTTAAATGACTTGCCAGGGTCATGCAGCTAGCAAGTGTCTGAGACTGAGTTTGAACTCAGGTCCTCTAAACTCCAAGCCCAGAACTCTATCCACTTCACCACCCAGCTGCCCCCATGAGTGGAGTGTAGTCCAGCGAAATATCCGGAAAAGGTTAGAGCTTTCAATGTCGAATGGAGGACTCTGCATTTTATAATAGAATAAATAGTGAGTCACTGAAGATTCTTGATCAGTGAGATGACAGGATTCAGTCTTTACTTTAGGAAGAATATTTTGGCAGCTGTGTGAAGGGCGCATTATAGGGGCAGAGATTGGAAGCAAGGAGGAGAAAATGAGAGATTTTGCACTACTCCAGGCAAGAAGTAATGACAGTTTACAAAGTGTAGTGGTCCTCTGAGTGGAAAGAAAGAAGAGATGCTGTGACATTAGAAAGACATGGCAACTGATTAGTTGTGGAGAAAGAGAGTGGAGAGGGAAAGATGACTGTGAATTTGTGAGCTTAGACAAGTCAAAAATTGTCTTGTCTTCAACATAATTTGGGAAGTTTAGAGAGATGGGTTCATGGGGAAGATGGGTTCTATTATGTGTAGAGTTCAAGATATTTATTGGACACCCAGCTGAGGTGGTCCAAAAGCAGTTCTTGAATCAGGACCAGAACTCAGAACATAGAGAATGGCCAAATCTGCAGATTGGGAGAGTCACTTGCATACAGATTAGAGTCCAGCTCAAAGATCTGATGAGATGACCTGGGCAGCTAAGTCATGTAGTAAACTGAGTGTTGGCTTTGGGAGTCAAAAAGAGAAATTATAATCCTGCTTTAGGTACTTATTAGATGTATGCCCCAACTTTTCTCAGTCTGTTTCCCTGTCTGTAAAATGGGAACATATATCACAGTTTATTGGGGTGGTCAAATGAGATAACATATATAAAGTGATCTGAAAACCCTGAATTTGAAAAAAATGCTGGCTAGTAGTAGGAAGGGCAATAATAGTAGCAGCAACATCAGTGAGAGTTCCAGGAATGGGGGCTGAGCAAAGACACTGCCCAGAGCCAAGAGCTGGGGTGTCTGCAGCAGCAGGGGCAACACTAGTAGATGTAGGAGCAGTGGGAGGAGGAGTCCCTACTACTACTAAGGAGTGATGGCAGTGCTGGTAGACAGTGGACAAAGAAAAAGGGAGAAGTGGACCCAGAGATGTCCAAGTGAGAAGGTAAGTCACGAGCAGCATCTAGCAAAATAAAATGAATTGAGTAATTAGCATGTGAGGAAAAGTGGAGGAATGCAGTGAAAGGGAAAGAGAACAACAATTCCCCAAGAGTGGGAGAAAGCCAAGAGTAACAAAAACGGACAGAGCACTGGGCCTGCAGTCAGGAAGACCTGAGTTCAGATCCTCAGATGTTTACTAACCATGTGACTTTTGGAAAGTTACTTGACTTCTGTTTGCTTTCATCTATTGGAGAAGGAAATGAACAGTAGGATCCATGGGCACACAAAGATTTTGACATCATTGCCAACCACAAGGATCATTCCTAATCCTTAGGCCCCTGCCTTAAATGCTCTCCGGGACACTTTAAACTGGTTATGCTGTAGGTAATTAAATCCTCTTTGATGACTCTCCAAGGAGAGTTGGTGGGCTGGGCCATCACCACCTACCCTGACTTTTTTCTTTCACCTCAGGACTCCCATGATTCTGGAGGAGTCAGGCAGATGACAGCCCAGCTCTGCCTCATCATGCTACCGGTCCTCTTCATCTCAAAGGGTTAATGAAATGTCTACAAGGCTAAGCCCACACCTCAAAATGCAGAGGAGTCCAAGCTGAGTTGAAAGCAGAAAAGTCTGATTAGGAGAAAAACAGACAGTAGTGAAGTGGAACCTAGTATAAAGGCCAAAGGAACCCACAGCCTAGGAGAAGCAGAGCCAATTTACACTTGAAAATGTAAAAGAGAAGGTTCATCAAGAGGTTAGGGCAGAGACCTGACAGCCTTTACAGTTTGCAGGAACAGCCGACTACAACACTAGTTTAAGGCACTTTGAGGCCCACAGCTCAGCAAGGTCAGGTAGCAAACACCAGCAAAAGCTTCTGGGAGTGAGCAAGACTTCTGGCTCCCTTCGGCTCCTGACTGGCTCCTTTCAGCAAAGAGGCTGACTCTGTGTCCGGTAGGAAAACTTATAGAAAACAGACTTATTCATCTCAGGGGCAATCTCACAGACAGCAATAGTTGTCTCACCTATAATCAAAAGTCATCACTGCAAAACTGAACATATGACAACTGCATCTAGGCATTTAATCAAGCCTTTGGGGAAGAAATGGGGGGAGTGAGGAGGAAGAGGTTTGTTGTCATCCTCGTCCATTTGTCTAACTCTCCATGACCCCATTGGGGGTTTTCTTGCAAAGATACTGGGATGGTCGTTTCCTTTTTTCCCCCCTTTCCTTCTCTAGCTCATTTTACAGATCAGGAAACTGAGACAAACAGGTCATGCAGCTTTGAACTCAGGAAGATGCTTCCTGAATTCAGTCTATTTGGGGCCAGGAGATGTCAGCAACTGAAACAGGTATTTCTGATAGGAGTAAAGAAAGGAGTAAAGGAGTAAAGTAAAGGCGCTGGAGGAACAGGTTCTGAAGTGGGGGTGGAGGGTCTGGCTGAGAGCCTAGAGGTGTCGAGGGAAGCCGGTCCTGGAAGTCCCCACCCCACTGAACTCAGGCTGGGGGGAGAAGGATGAGTGTGGGGTGGGCTGGTCCAGACTGAGCAGTAGTTTCCAGGGGAAAAGGATCTCAAGCCACTTCACTTCTGCTCTACTTGGGAATGTTGGGACTAATGGGAGGGGGTGAGGAAGGGGTAAGAGTGAAGGGAAACTATATCTGGGGAGGAATCCTACATGGACAGGGGAGACAGGGGCTGCAGGAAAGGTCTCCCAGGGAAGGTAGATCTGACAATGGAGTCGGGGGGGGGAGGGGTGCAACGTGGATCTGACTGCTTCCCAGGACTCTTGTGAGGGGACAGACAGCTCTGGGAGTAAATGGGGGAAGTTCCTTAGTCTACTGTTTGGGGGCTGGGGGACTTTGTCCTTGCATCCAGGACCTGGGGAAGATGAGCAGGAAGAAGCAGGGTGGCTGCCAGCATCCAGAGGCTGGGGGAGGGGAGGTCCCAGAGCATGGAGCTTCTCCTAATGCCTAGGAACTTTCATCATGGTCAGTGTAACCCCAGAGCCCTCATCCTGTGCAGAGCCCGGGTGGGGCACAAGTTAGCAAGCAAGCACAGTCTGGGCCCTGCCCCCAATCCTAGGTAGAGTCAATCACTCTAACATAGCAATAGCTATAATACAGTGAACAGAAGAGTCCACAAAGGATTACTGGGGGCCTGTGCATGGAATAATCATTTCCAAATGAGGTGCTGTGACAATCCAGCTTGGAAGGTGCCATTTGTTGAGCAGGGTTGAATAGGATGAGCAGGATTTTCACTGTGTGATGCAGAAGCTCAGCTCCAGGCAGGATCACCCTGGAATCAGCCAAACCAAAGGAAGACAATGGAGGGACAGCCAGCGGATTCATGCCAGTTTGTTACTCCAAGCAGCAGCTGGCAAAGAGAAGTGGGGAAAGACAGTGGCTCCTTTTGGCCGGTGACTACTTGATCTGCAGGATGGCAAACAAAGAAGGCATCTCATCAAGAAGTAGTTTCATCAGACCACTTTCAGTTTTAGAAATATCATGTCAACTCAGCACAGTGCCTGTTCATTACATGTTTATGACTTTAAGCAAAAAGGTTTATATTTTGCAAGGTTAGATAATGATGCCAACTGTAGTAAAACTGTTTTTCAGGTCAGGAGCCTGGGAAAAATTAACTGAAGAAGATCCACCTTGCACACACTAAAATTCACGTTACATACACGCTGGTTTCAGGATGGAAGGGCATGCTGGGGCTAGGGAATGGTATGGACAAAGGTATAGAGGTAGGAAAGCACAGGATATGTCACAGGGTGGAGATTGATTTTTTTTATGGGAGAGGGAAATATTCCTCATTTTTCAAGAGTTTAAGATGGAGGGCAGCAGACTTGGGGACTTGTCTAAAGGAGAAGTAAAACACTTTCCTGCTTCTGGGGTCAATTGTTTTCCTTGGTGAAATGGATTTTTCCTGCTTACCCTCACTTAGTATGAGGGAGGGCTTGGCCCTTTTAAAAGAAAAGTCCTCCTGTTCCTCTACCCATGATGCCCTGGGGATCCTACAGGACACTGAACCTGTGACAGGGACTTTAGAGATAAAAACCCTTCTTTACAAGTTCAGAAGATGAGGTCCAGAGAAGTGATAGAACCTGCTCAAATCCTAACATTAACAGCAGAAGGAGATTTGACCTTGAATCCTCTGCTTCCTGGTGGAGGGGTGGTGAATGGGACAGTTCATCTGAGGTCAAGAAGCCTTGAGGGCACTGATGGGAAATAAGGCTGGCAGGGCAGGCTGCTGTCAAATCCTGGACAGTGAGTCCTCAGGTGGACACACTGAGCTCAGCAGGGAAGCCTTCACCACAGTTAGCTGGAATCAGAATGGGGACAACTCAGAGTGGAGAAAATCCTGGAGAGTAAACACAGTATCTTCATCTGCCTCTGTCTCCCAGGAGTGTTTTCTTCCTGATCACAATGGTCTTACCTAAAGATCTTCATGCTTTTTAAACTGCCCTTCTCACTCCCCTCCTCTTTGCCTCTAGACCCAGCCTCTGACAACTGGCTTCTAACTCCTAACTCCTAACCCGTCTCCCACTTCCATCTGGACGTGTACACCACATGCCATCTAGTCTCTTCTAGGGGAGCCAGGAAAAATTTCCTGTTTATCATTTTCATCACCAGCTCCCTGACCAGTTATACTGTAATCAGTCATTTAGTTAATTAACAAGCACGTGCTACCTGCCAGGCTCTGTATGGAAGGATCCCTGGGCTGCACGTTGACTTAAAAAAACCACATATTAACATTATTTGTGTTTTATTGCATCTTTGTTTTGTAAAATATTTCCCAATAACATTTTAATGTTGTTCCACTGTATTTGACACCAGGACTAGATGATTAAAATCTGAGGCTCAGCTCATTCAAAGGAGAAAGAGAGAAGTCTAGAATTCCCGACTTTTTCATGCTCCTCATTTTTTGTTTCCTTTTTCCTTTGGTTACTTTTTGGTGAGGCCAACTAGTTTTTTCTCCACTTCTTGTATTTCCTGGGCCAGGATAATTGTTCAATCAAATCCTAGAAATTAGGAAATGGTGGAAGGTCTTCTAGAAGATGCCTGGGTCTTGGGGGGTGGTGTGGGATGGGACCAGGGATTTCTGGTTTCCCCAGAAAAAGGACTAGTTTTCCCTAAAAGGCAACAAAGCTGTCTCTTGGATTTGATTGGCCCTTGTCTCCCTTGAAGTAGCTTCCTGGTGACCAAAGGGCACTTAAAATCCCATCCACAGGGAGTTGTGACTCCAATAACATGGAAGCTTCTTTGGAGTCACCCTGCCCTGTCCCATTAACCAGACAAGTTTCCACCTGGACCTGAGAGAAGGCTAATTCAGAAAAGTGTCCCTGTGTCTTTGGTGCACATCCTTGCTGTCTTAGGGCCAAGTCAACCTCCTTTCTTTAATGTTGGATGATTTGTGAGGACTTCATTTCATCCCAACATCGAACCTAAACCTGAGCTAGCTGTTGCTAAGTATTGATAATGTTTAATATAAAATTTTGGAATAATCTCTTTGTTCTCTCTGAAGCAAACTCAGAGGGTACCTCTTCCTATGTCAGCAAAAGCCAGCCAAGGCTGACTCTACACTCCTTAGGAGACCTTTAACCTAAGACACTATATCTTATTATCTATAGACATATACTATGTTTGTTATGGCATATTAGTGGTAAAGAAAATATAGACATCTTGGGTCGTAATTTCTATGTGAAACTTTGTCAAACTCTGTTATCTTATTGTATTTACAACCTATGCAATTAAGAAATTCCTTTCTAATGGTCTAGTTAGTCACTTATGGAGATCATAAATCTGAAGGACACAGAACACTTCTTTGTCCTAAAACATATTTAAGGCTGCCCAATTCTTTGTATCGGTAGCCAGAACATTTCTGGCTCCATAATGCATTATGTTACCATTTTCTTTAATAGGGAATTGATTAATTAATTAATTAAATCATAAAATGTATGCATTTAGCCTGTTGCCTTTTCTCTAACCAAGTTTTCAGGTCAACAGTATGTCCCTAACAAGAGGAGGGGACCAGATCCTGAATATCCTGAGAAGAACAAGGACCTCAGGAGAGCGCAGGGAATCACTGGAAAGGATGCAAAGACCAAAGCCAGGCCTCTTGGCCCAGGTCTTTTCCCATGACCTTTGTCCTCTCCTCTCCTCCCTTTGTCCTCACTCAGAGTGGTCCTGGTGACCTGGGCTCTGCACAAGCTGTGGCCTCGCATCTGGCGTGGTCACCGATGCCCAACCTGCCGCCGACAGGAACCAATTGTCGCTCTGATTTTTGTCATTTTTATGTGTTTGGTTTTGAACTAGTGAAATAAAATAGGCACTTACATAACACAACTGAATGAAAAAGGTGACTGCACATGAAACAGCACATCTGTTACGTACAACTGGGTCTTCTAGAAATATAGAATAAAGTTCTCTTGGAATTTTTTCCTTCTTTTTTCTTCCCCTCGCCCAGCCTTAGAGATGGATACCATTAGATGTGTGTGTGTGTGTGTGTGTGTGTGTGTGTGTGTGTGTGTGTGTGTAAAATCATTCTATACATTCTTCTACTCATCAGTTCTTTCTCTGGATGCATATATTCTCTTCTTTCCTAGGTCCTTTGCACTTAATCTATGTACTTTTAATAGTCAAAATGACTTCGTTCTTCAAAGTTGTTCTTAAAACAATGTTATTGTCAGTGTATACAAAGTTCTCCTAGTTCTGCTCATTTCGCTCCTCATCATTTCCTGCAAGTCTTTCCATGTTTTCATCATTTCTTCTAGCACAGTAGTTATCTTATAATAATCACATAATAACTTATTCATTCATTCCCCAATCCATGGGCATCCCCATGATTTCCAGTTCTTTGCCACCACAGAGAGAGCTGCTAGAAATATCTGGGAAAATATAGGTTCTGTGCCTTTTCCCCTAATCATCCTTGCAAATAGACCTAGTAGGGGTGTTGCTGGGTCAAAGGGTGCAGGCAGTTTCATAACACTTACAGATGAATTAGTTGGTTCGTAGTTACTGTCTCTCATGCATATATATATTCATATGTATAGGTGTACGTATACATGCTCATATACACAAAAAGCATCCAAGGGCTCCTAATATACAGTTGAATTTCCCTCATTCTGATACATGGAAACAAGTCTAGTTCTCAATATTATTATGGTCTAAAGAACTTATACCTGTGGATGTTTAATACTGATATAGTTCATCTAAAAAGATTTGGCCAATCTGGTGATACTGGCATGGCTATGACCAAAAGTTAATACCCTTATATTTGCCTAATGACACATTCCCTGACCACTTCTATTGCTGTCCCATCTCCAATCTAGATCAGGGCTTCTTAACTGGGTGGTGTGTCATCTGGTAGAGCTTTTAATAAAGGCTTTCTTAGAATGCTAGTGTGCTTTTTTCAAAATGTCATAGTCAAGGGAATGATAAATCAGTCAAAATAAAGATATATTTTTTCCTCTCCAAGTTCCCAGACCCCCTGAAAACTCTCATCAAATTGCTCAGGTCTCAGCGTACCTCAGGCAAAGAGCCTGTGACATAGATAAACATAACTTTGGCTTTGAAGCTGAACCTTTCCTGGGTATCCCATTCTAGTTTCTCTGACCACCCATCACTGCCCTGACCTAGACTTCAGAAGGTGCTCCTAATCATGGCCCTGGGTTTTTTACTATGGCTCAATTTGGGTTCATTTATTCCCCAGTGACCCAGAAAGCAACTGAAGGGTCCTGTTTCCAGAATCTTCTTTCAATAACTTGCCATCTGTCATTCTTCTACTGAATAATCAAGTTTTTAGTAATTATGCAGCAGATTTTACTTTCATAGAAATATCCTAGAGATGAGAGGAATGGACATGGACATTGGAGTCAGTCAGGCCAATAGCATTTAGTGAGTCTCCTATGGACTAGGCACTGTCCTAAGGGCCCAGGAGGGCCCTTCAGACCATAGATTGATGAGCCTGGGAAGTCCCCAAGCTCTCCAGGAAGTCTGGAGGCTTCACGGGCTGGGTTGTCAGAGGACAGCACTCCCACTTCCCCAATTCACACTCGGTTGAGAAGGGAGGATACTCTAACCCTAAATCCTGTAATACCATGAATATCCACTAGGTGGAAGGAGGGTCTCTTCTTAGGAGATAAAGGACTGATGCCTCCTTCTCACTGGGAGGAATTCTTAGTGCTCTGAAAGCTACGATGAAAATCATCTTTTCAATGAGTATCATGATGATTGAATGTCTGGAATGGGCAGAATCATGGGAATTAGTGCTTGAGAGCACTAATAATGACAGCTCATATTTTTATAATAAGCTTTGCAAAACTGTAAATATGATTTGATGTGACCTTCATGCTCACCCTGGGAGGTGACCCTCTTCTTACAGATAAGTAAACCTGAGGTGAGAGGGTACATGACCTGCTCAGGGTCACAAGGCTAAGTGTCTGAGATGGCATTTGAAGTCAGGTCTTCCTCACTAAGTCTGAGGCTCCACTGACTGAGCCACCTGGCCACCTTGACATTTAGACCCACTCTCTGCTGCAAATGAGGAACAAGCACCCCAGTTTATCTCACATGGATACCTGTGAAAATGAAATTCATCTGCTGGTTTACTATTTCCCTAACTTTGGACAGGCCCTAGGGGTTGGTTTCAGGCACCCCACTGAGGTTCAGGGGCTGCAATCATAGGAGCAGGAAGCCTATGTTGGGACACACAAGGATGCATCCTCTCCCCTCCCATTCTGCTCATGCCTTTGACAGCAGATTCCAGGGCTATTTAGAGATTCCAGGAGAGATCCCTGCTATAAACAGGGTATTCAAGACAGGGAGAGCTGCAGTGTGAGGAAGCCATATTGAAGGAAGATTTCAGAGGCTGACCTCCACAGGTCTATCCATGGCAGGCTTCCCCCAGGGCTGCTGCTAGGATCGGGGGTGGAGTGAAAGACTCGGGTCAAGTCCTAAGCCTGGCTTTCATTGAGTGAGCCCCTTTGTGCCCCATGTTCTTCACCAGTGTTCCAATAAGATGAACAGAGGCTAGAGAGAGACCTTGAAACTTCTGTTGTGAAAATGTTGTTATCACTACATAGTGTGGTAGGAGCAGCACAAGCCCAACAAGAGTCCAGGATCTGATCTGATGGATTTGGAGCAAGTGTTTTCTCTGAATTATCACATAGCAAGAAGACAGTAGGACCTCAGTCTCTGCCTGTTCCCCTACTGTGTGACTGTCTTCCCAAGAACAATTAATAATTGTAATGGGAAACTTCCCCACACAGGGATTTTAGAACAAGTGAGCAAAACTTGGATGACCTTGGATGAGGAAAAAATTGTCCAATGCTAAGCTGAGATAGTGATTACAAGATGGGAGAGAAGCAGAAATCATTAAAACATTCCCTTTTTTTGGAAAGAAACAATAGGGGAGAGCAAAGCAGGGAGAGGTAGATGTTCCCAACAGCATGCATCATTCCAAAGGGGAAAGCAGAGTGGGGGAGGAGGGAAGTTAGAGGTGGAGAGCCATCAACTGGCTCTAACCATGTACAGAGTTGGGACTATTCTCTATTTAGATATTCCCTTCTTTTTTTTAAAATTTAATTAGTTTATTTGTTGTCAATTTTCAACAATCATTTCCATAAGTCTTTAATTTTCTCCCCCTTCCTCCCCCCTCTCTCCCAAAGATGGCATGCAGTCTTGTATTGACACAAACGTTTCCTATCAAATACATTTTCACATTATTCATGTTGCATAGAAGAATTAAAATGATTGGGAAAAACCATGAGAAAAACCAAATCAAACCCAAGCATCACATAAGAGAAAATATTCTGCTTCATTGTGCATTCTGATTCCATAGTTCTTTCTTGGATGTGGATGGCATTTTGCCTCGAGTCCTTCAGGAATGTTTTAGGTCCTTGCATGGCTATGAAGGGCTAGGTCCACCAGAAACAGTCCTCGCACCCTCTGGCTGTTACTGTGTGTAATATTCTCCTCATGGTTCTGCTCACTCCACTCAGTATCAGTTCACATAATCCTTCCAGGCATCTCTGAAGTCCCCCTGTTCATCATTTCTTATAGCACAATAGCATTCCATTACATTCATACACCATATGAATTCATATGAGTTCAGCCATTCATCAACGGATGTGCATCCCCTCAATTTCTAGTTCTTGGCCACCACAAAGACAGCTGCTATAAATATTTTTGTACATGGGGGACCCTTTCCCATTTTTATGATCTCTTGGGGATACACTCCTAGAAGTAATTGGTTGGTTGTTATCCTTCATCTTCAAAGAGGACCAAAACGATATCACCATGATAAAGTGAAATTTCAGCATCCAGCTATGGCTGATCAGACCAATACGAGCTTGGAATGCTCTACCACAGCTTGGGCAGAGATAATCCATGTGAATATTTGGGGAGGATATCCTAAATTTGTGTATCCTACATTTACTTTGTGCTATCTCAATTCTGCTTTGCTCATAGAACACAGCACCCTTTCTGATGTGGGCACGTCATGCTGAGCAGTCCTGTGCCAGTGTCTCCCATGCTGCATAGTCAAATCTAAAATTAAACCATCATTAGGATCTGAGCTAGGTCATTTAAAAATGATTTTTTTCTGCCTTCTTAATATGTTTCTCTTTGCCTGGGGAAATAGAAAGTAACTGAATTTTTGTTCTGTCTGTGGAGCAAAAGGGATGTGTGTGTGTGTGTGTGTGTGTGTGTGTGTGGTATTTCTATATTTGCTTTATTGTTGGCTTTTTTTCATAAGGAGAGAGCAGGCTTGAAACGAAGGAAATTACTGAAGAGCTAAGCCCTTCTGTGGAAGAAACTCATAAGCAAAATTCACGAGTGATGATCCTTCTGACTTCACTTGGAGAGAATTCTGCATCACACCTGAAAGTATCCACACTGCAGAGAAATATGATTATAAACAATGTGGGAAGGGTTTTACAGAGAGGAAGTATCTTAGTGCGCATCAGAGAATCCACAGTGGAGAGAAACCTTATGAATGTCATCCATGTGGAAAGACTTTTATATAGAGGACTCATCTTATTATGCATCAGAGAGCATACTCTGGAGAGAAACCTCCTGAATGTAATCAATTTGCAAAGACATATACAGAAGGGCAGTTCTGTTGAACATCAGAGAATCCACACTGGAAAAAAACCTTATGCATGTAATCAGTGTAGAAAGGCTTTGAAGTGGTGTGCCAGTCTTATTCTACATCACAATGCACACTGGAGGGAAACCTTAAGAATGTAAACATTGTGGGAAAAGTCCGAAGTCTGGCAAAAGTCAGCCTTTGTTTACCCTCAGAATATTTATGGGAGATATAGGAATCTTCTAACTGACCTGAATAAGGAAAGTCATTGAAATGGAGTACAGAGCTTCTTAGCAGAACATTCACTCTGGTACGAGCCATCTATGGAATCAATGGGGGAAGGTTTTCAACCAGAGATAATAGCTTATCCTCTCATCGGAGGATCTATGATGAAAAGAAATCTTCTGAATGTGCTCAGTGGGTACACGTCTTTCTCTAGAACATGGAGGTTACTGGTGAAGGTTATATTTTGTGTCTGACTATAAGAGAAAGGTGAGATGAGGAAAATAATTCATGTCAGCCCTCCAGGTTGAGAAATCAAAAAAGGGGGCAATAGGTTATGGATCTACAGAAGTATATGAGAGAACCCATCTGGATGTTCTCAGAAATGGAACACCTTCAGGGAAAGAGAAGCCCTCATGTCAATATTATGTCAACTGGGGAACAATCTTTGGTGAAGGATTGAGATTTGTTTAATCAGGGGTATAAAAACGGGGGCACTTTACGGAAATTTTGTGTTCTACCACAAGCCACTAACAGGCACATATTCAGACTACAATGACACCACTGCATGTGAAAATCAAGAAACTTCTCATTAAGGTGAGATTGTTTCTGTCTCCTGATTTTGGTGACTCAACAGTCATGATGATGGATTCCTCTGATGGATTTGAGGTAGAGCAGAACCAGTATGTACAAATAGATTATATTGGACCCCTCCCCCAAGATAAAGGATGCAAATTTATATGTACTTGTAGCGATACCTATTCAGGCATACTAGTGACTTGTCCCTATATGAATGCAACCCAGTAAAACACCTGAAAAACTCTAGATATCATAAGTCTATGGAATCCCAAAGCAGATCCAAAGTGACAATGGGTCACATTTCAAAGGTAATGAAATGAAGAGATAATGTGTATGAAACAACATACAACGGATATGTCATATTCCATATTATCCACAAGCGTCTGAGTTAATTGAAAGAATGGATGGATTTTTGAAAGAACAAAGGATGTTAAATTCTAACAATTCTTATCAATATTGCAAAGATAATTCGTTCACTCCTTTATATAATTTGAATAATAGACCATTGGGGGGGAAATACACCTCTAGCTAGAATGATGACCCCAAATCTGCAAGTTAAAAAACAACAAACCCATAAGATCCCAAATGCTGAGTATTGAAATGTGAGACCACATGTCACCGTATCCAGGGACAGCATATGATTTACATTGTTACAGGACTTTAGGTTGGATAGAAAAGAAATAAGAAAAATCTCTACTCAAATATGTATGAGAATCCCTAAAAATCATTTTGGATGGATATTACCTAAATCAGGATGCATTGACTGGAGTGACAGATTCTAATAATCAAGGACAAGTTATTGTGATATTCCAAAATTTATGTGATGCACCTATACAGTTATGTAAAAATGATAGAACATGTCAAGTGATTATTGTTCCTCGTGGGACAATACCCCTTGTGAAAACTGACCTCCCTTCTGAAATACCTAGCAGGGGAGCTGAAGGGTTGGGTTCTATTGACAGAATAAAATTGGGAGCTAAAGTATGAATAAAATGGAAGCCAGACAATGTTCCAAATTCTGTGGAAATCATAGCAGACAGGAAAGATAACACCATAATTGTTGTTTATTTAAGAGAAGATGATTACCAAATTGTACCCTTAACTCATATGTTCTACCAAAAATGAGGCTATGATAGTGGGTTCAAGAACTCCAAAAACATGGCTGACCCCATATCTCCCTTCCTTCCAGTTATTGTCCCCTTGTTTCTTTTTGGCTTTCTCTATGCTAAACCTATTTGCTAGATTTGTTTCCTGCAGGTTTAGTATCCTCCACCTGCAGACGCCTGATTGCTTAAGCCGGATGTCAGCCCCTGTTCACGACTATGATGTGTCACCCCTGGATCTGATGAGGACCAAACTCTGGATGCCAGCTAAAGAAATGACCTCTCAAATGGGACCTCTTGAGGCAGGGACAGCTCTATGTCCAATTTCAACAGGAAGTAACTATGGAATAAGAGACCTTCACCTCTTACTCCAAGATTTTGGGCCCCATTCATTCAAAGGGGTAATAATGGGGTGCTTGTGCTCAAGATACTGTTTAATGTGCTTCTTTTGTATTATCACTGTTATATTGTTGTACAGTTCTGTTGACACTAGTTACCCCTGAACTCCCATTTGCCTATGTAATGGATACAAAAGATCTTGGGGCCAAATGTATGGTTAATGTATTTTTGCATAACAGGAAGATCTTTCCCATCCATTAATAGGCCCATGTGAGCTGCTTAAGTCACATGGAAGTCTCAGACACATAAGTTTGAGTCACATGAGTCTGTGGTGGGAGGAGCTTGGTGTATAGCACTGCATTTGCTCATCTGGGTAAGAACACTCTCAAACATCAAGACTGGTTTGATGAAAATGATGGGGAAACTCAGAAGCCATTAAGTGATAAACAAGAAATCCACAGGATTTACCAGCAGGATAGTTCATCCCTATCTAAGGAGGAAGCATTTAATTCCATCAAAAGTAAAGTACAAGTAAAGCTTAGAGAGATGCAGGATCCCTGGCTCAGTAAGAAGGTAGATGAAATTCAGTTTTATGCTGATGGTAACAATCCAAAGCACTTTTATGATTCCCTGAAAGTTATTTATGGACCAAAAACCTGTGATGAATCACAACTGCTCAGCACTGATGGAGCCATATTGATTAGTGACAAGGACATGATCCTAGAGAGATGGGCTGAACGCTTCCATAGTGTTCTCAACAGACCATCATCAATCAGTGCTGAGGACATTGACCATTTAGCTCAGGTTGAATTTAGTCAATCCTTCCCTAGCTGAACCTACACCTGAAGAAGAGGTTTTAGGGCCATTAGGCTCCTTTCATGTGGCAAAGCACCTGGTGCTGATTCTATTCTAGCTGAGATTTATAAGTAAAGGGTCCATTTCTCATACAAACCTGACCGAAATTTTCCAGATTATATGGCAAGAAGAGATTATCCCCCAGGAGTTCAAGGATGCCTCCATTGTCCATCTCTATAAAGGTAAAGGGAATAGACTGTCCTGTGACAATCACAAGGGGTTCTCTCTGTTAGTCATTGCTGGTAAGATTCTTGTCAGAGTCCTGCTTAATAGACTGATCCTTCACCTAGAACATGGTCATTCACCTGAGCTTTAGTGTAGCTTCAGAAAGGAGCAGTCAATATGGTGTTTGCTGCCACACAATTACAGGGGAAATGCCAAGAGCAGAACAGAGGTCTGTACACAATGTCTGTAAATCTTACCAAGGCCTTTGACACTGTTAGTCATGAGGGCTTATGGAAAATTATATCAAAATTATATATTGCCCAGAGAAGTTCATCAGCATTGTTTGTCAATTTCTTGGCAGTATGCTTGCCCAGGTTCTAGATAATGGACAAAGCTCTCATGACTTCCCAGTCACCAACGAAGTGAAACAGGGCTGTGTGCTTGCTCCCATGCTTTTTAACATGATGTTTTCAGTCATGATGTCAAATGCTTTCTATGAGGATGAACACGGCATCTAGGTCAGCTGTGGGTAAATTACTGATGGTAAATTCTTCAATATGAAAAGGCTGTAAAACAAGACCCAAGTGGAGGGAGTGTTGGTGCGTGGTTTTCTGTTTGCAGATGATTGTGCACTCAAGGCAGCCTCTGAAGCTGAGATGCAACAAAGTATGGATCAATTCCTTGCTGCTTGTGCTAATTTTGGCCTAACAATTTACACTAAGGAAACACAGGTGCTCCATCAGCCACCATCACACCATCCATACTTGGAACCATTGGTTACAGCAAATGAAGTTTTGAATGCTGTGGATAAGTTCGCTTACCTTGGCAGTATACTTTCCAGGAACGTACACATTGATGATGAGGTAGACATACACATTACCAGAGCTAGTTCAGTGTTTGGGAGGCTCCAAAGGAAACAAAAGACGTATTAGACTGACTACCAAACTAAAGGTCTGCAGAACCATTGTGCTGTATGCCTATGAAACCTGGGCAGTATACAAGCACTATGCCAGGAAACAGGAAATCGCTTCCATTTGAAATGTCTTAGGAAGATTCTGACGATCACCTGGCAGGATAAAGTACCAGACACTGAGGTCCTTACTTGAACTAAATGGCCAAGCATTCAAACTCTGCTTCAGAGAGTGCAACTCCAATGTGCTGGACATGTTGTTCAAATGCCAAACATATGGTTGCCAAAAAGACTATTTTATGGAGAACTCACATGGGGCAGGCAATCACATGATGGTCAGAAGAAACAACACAAGGACATTCTGGAGGTCTTTGGAATTGATTGTGGGACATGAGAGACACTGGCACACGCCCACTCAGCATGGCATGCCCACATCAGAAAGGGTGCTGTGCTCTGTGAGCAAAGCAGAATTCAAACAGCTCAAAGAAAATGCAGGATGCACAAATTTAGATTATCCACCACAAATGTTCACATGGGCTATCTGTGACCAACCTGTGGTAGAGCCTTCTGAGCTCGTATTGGTCTGATCAGCCACAGTTGGATACATTGAAACTTGACTTTAGCATATTGATGTCATTCTGGTCCTCTTTGAGACTGAAGAACAACAACCACATAATCTTTCCATCCCCATTTTATTAGAGAATTCCTCCTTTTGACCTTTTCCTACCCAATATTTTTTTAGCATCACCCCATCATAAACAAGTCAGCCACAACCTTTCTTTGAAACTACCTTCCTCATAGCAACAGTTTTCAGAATACTATTAGTAATAATTAGTAATATTACTAACATTTTAATATATTGTAAGTAAACACTTTGACCTTAAGCAGTGCCTAAGAAACAGTCCTTCTTTCTTCTGGTACCTCAGGTAGCAAGCCAGCTGTTATACTCCCCTCGTTCATCCTTGTCAGAGTCTTCTTAGTTCCTCTTCATTTTCTGCCATCAGAGTGGTACCGTCTGGATATCTCAGATTGTTGATATTTCTCCTGATAACCTCAATTCCAGCTTTTGTTCCCTCCAGCCTGGCATTTCTCATGATGTACTTCGCATACAAGGTAAATAAAAAAGGTGACAACATACAACGTTGTTGTCCTCCTTTTCCAATCTGAAACCAATTAGTTGTCCCATGTTCAGTTCTACCTGTTGCCTCTTGGCCCTCAAACAGGTTACTCGGGTTATTTGGTACTCCCATCTCTTTGAGGACTGGCCACATTTTGCTGTGAATCAAACGGGCAAATGCTTTAGTATGGTCGATGAAAAAGGAGGATTTTTCTCTGAAACTCCCTTTGTTTCATCACAATCCAAAGAATTTAGTGTTAGGGTTGACAGCTGGTACCTACTTCCTCTGCTTCTTTGAAAAACCAGCTTGTTCTGGCATTTCTCGGTTCACATATTGCTGAAGCCTAGCTTACAGAATCTAAAGCATAACTTTACTGACATGTGAAACAATATGTCTGATTTTCTTGAAGAGGTCTCATCTTTCCCATTCTATTGTTTCTTCCATTTCCTTGCATTTCCCATTCACACAAATCTTATCTCTTCTTGCTATTCTTGGGAATTCTTCATTGACCTAGGTAGATCTTTCCCTTTTACCTTTACGCTTCCTTTTTTCCTCAGCTATTTCTATAATGTCATTAGACGCCATTTTGGTTTCTGGCTCTTTTTTTGATTTGGAATGTTTTTTTGGTTGCAGCCTGCTGACCAATATTGAGAACCTCTGTCCGTAGTTCTTCAGGCACTTTATCTACCACATCTGATCCCTTCAATCTATACATAAGGGATGTTATTGAGGTCACACCTATAGGATCTGATGGTTCTCCTATTTATAGAACACACTCACAGAAAACTTCTGCCAATGATGTCTTTCAATGGTTAGTGCAGTTATGTGATCCTGTCAAATGTCATCCTGTCACATGCCAGTTGACCATGTCAACTCTTCTCAAGGAAGGAGTCCCACTTTGAATCAAGGCCAGGGTTCCCTGAGACTAAGGTGGCTCAAAGGGGTAACTTCCATACATGTTCTTCTGGATTCTGTTTTGTAATTTTCATCATCAGTAGTCAATCTATCAGGTAAAAGTCATTTCTTTCTTAGAAATAAGCTTCTAAACAACACCACCCCCTAGGCTACGACGTCAGAATTGGATGACCTTCTTTTAGCAAGTTCCCTCCTAAGCAGTTTTATAATCTTTTCAAAAAAGAAGGTCCCAAGACACTTGTTAAGTTCCCAAAGGACTCCCCAGAACAGGAGAATTTACAAGGTCTTCTGTACTTTTCCTAAACAGTAAGTTATCATTATTTATTATAAAACAAAGCCTGCCCAATTAAATTCTTAAGTTCTTAACTGTTGTTATCCCAGTGTTGAATAGCTTAGTTCAATGTATCTAAAGAAAAGTTCATTTAGTAAAAGTACAGTTGCATCACACTTTTTTATTAGCACCATTTCATATACGGTGGTTTCCTCAGAATCAAAAAATGACTAGAAGATCATAAATGGTGGTAAGAATTTCTAACATGACATAAAGTTAACAGTCAGATGTCAGTCCCAAATTATGTTATCTATGATATCACGTTGTATGACTATCAGTGTGACGCCCTGGAGTGACCGCATTCACTGGCCAGTGTAGCTGACTTTAGATCTGATCACACTTTTATTTCTTACACTGACATTTCTCAACAGATCACCTTCAGGACATGTTATGTATGTTTTGCCTTCAGGTCTGTCCTCTCAATACAAGGCCAGATATCACAACTATCCTAACAGCAGCACACATGTAACTTTACATGGCACCGCACGCTTTGGGACAAACTGTGTCCTATCAGATCTGGACTTCCACTTATAAACGTTACTGTAAAATCTCAGTTTACCTAAGGGCCATTGGCTGCCAGGACTTTCAATTATGAAGCCCACTAATTTCAGCTACTCTGCTGCCCATGTTTGACCCTGGCTCTCTTTCTGCACAGAAGGAAGGGAGTCCAATTCCCAAAGCAGGAGGGGAAAGGGAGCAGAAGGACGGGGGAGTTAGGGATGACCAGGTTGGGGGGTTGGGACCCAGGTGGAATCCCAGCCCTAGGGTGGAGTTTGGAGGCCATTGAGGAGTCTACGCAGAAATAAGTCTAGGGCTCTCAGAAAGAAAGCTCTAAAAGTGTTAGGTTCCAGAAAAGACTACTTTCAGAAGATGATATGTTGGTTGAGGAGACTGAAGCCAGGAGGCTGAGGTGAGGAGAGAGGACAATGTAAGAGCAGGTCACCATTGGAAGGACACAGTGTCTTGATCAAGGATGACGCAGGAAGACAGAGGTAAGTGTAGAAGAGTGAAGGAGATGGGGTTGGGGCATTCCCTGGAGTTCAGGGCAGGGCTTAGAGAGGAGAGACAGGCAGTGTGCCATTGGGAGAAAGGACTGATCCTGAGGTTCAGGGACCAGATAGGAAGGGGCTTTTTAGGACCCTCAATATGCTGGCTATAAACAGGAAACCTAGGACCTGAGATCATTCTGCCTTCTGGAAGCCAACTCTTCGGGGTGGGGCCCAAGTAGGCCTGGGCCAGGACCCTACAAGGCACTAGGGTCCTACTGGCTCCCCTTCCTTTGGGCCTCATTTTCCCCTTCTTATATCCTGCTGACCATTCTCCATGGCTGTCAGGAACATGCCTCCCTCCAAGCCTAGCTACTGCCTGGGTCCCTGTCCCTGAATCTTGACCAGACTCCCAATAACATCCCAAAGTCCCAGGGGACCACCCTCACTTCATCACTGGGTCCTGCTGTCTCAATCCTCAGACTTCTCCTATAGGACCCCAGCTCAAGATTAGAGGTTCTGTTGTCCTGCCATCCCAGGCCTCCTGTATATTACTAATTTATGAAATGGGGGCAGGGTTACAGACACAACTTATCAATTGTGTACTCACTGAAAAGGACCACACTGAACAGCAGGAAATGGGGCAGCAACCACACTTTAAGAAGGCACAGAGACTAGCTCTGAAGCTGTAGCAGTAGACAGGAAGAGGGCAGAGCTCTCAAAGGAGGCAGAATGAGGAAGGGAAGAGAGGGGGAGAGGCAGAGAACATCTGTCCCCCAACTATGGCTTAGAGAGGGGGGTCACTAGGAAGCTTGGAGTGGGCATGACCAGGGTGCAGTATATGACCTTGGCATCTTCCATATCTGTGCAAGCTCCAAGTGTTCCCCAGAGCCTGCTTCAGTTGCCTTCATGACCTTTAGAAGAAATTGTTCTCATCTGCCTGGTGAGGGGTAGTTCTTGTGCTTGAGGTTGGCACCCCCTACCTCAACCATGGCTCTGTGCCCTTTCAATAACCCTCAATCTGGCTTAGCCAGAGGCAGTTTACCAAGTGTGGACACTGGGCATGCTTCAGCTTCTTGGGGCCACAGGGGAGAGTTGGGTGACAGGTAGATATCCAAGGAGTGTGAAAATGACTCAGCAAGGCCTCAAACCAGAACTGCTAGTCCTCCTTGAACAGCTGTAAAACCAAAAGTAAGAGGGGTGGGGCTAAAGACACCCTAGCAAAGGGGGAGAACATCCCCAGCATGGGGGATAGCCATTGGAAAGGCAGAGTCTAGATATCAGGTCTTGGTCAAACATCAGCCAGGAGGCCAGTGTCCCTGAGTCAGAGAGGAGAAGGAGAAAGGGAGGAGTGAGGGGTAAGAAGACAGGAAACAGGGGTGGGGCTGGTTATATGCACCTACTGTGTGCCAGGCACCTTGTACATTTTAGCCCATTTGATTCTGCTGCCAGAATCATCAGGGTACTTGTTAGTGAAATTCTGAATAAGGCACACATACACACACACACACACACACACACACACACACACACACATATAGATATGCATGCAGATTGTCTGGGATGGACCCAGAGATTGGGGTATGATCAGATAGGGCCCTTATGAAAAGAGTAGAGAAAAGATTTTTTTTTTTTAGAAAAAGAACGAGTTCAAAATATTAAAGTGATCAAAGACCCTTAGTATTTGCAATAAGAACAACACAATGTCTTCCTTTTGACTCAGTTACTTAATTGGCATTTGTTAAGCTCCTAGTGGGTAGCTAGGTGGGCCTAGTGGATAGCGTCCTGTGCCTAAAACCTTCCAGAGTTCAGATCAGGCCACAGGTACTTCCCAGCTGGGTGACCCTGGTAAAGTCACTCAATCTTGTTCGCCTCAGTTTTCTCATATCTCAAATGAGCTGGAAAAGGAAATACAAATCATTGTAGTCTCTTTGCCAAACAAACCCCAAGTAGGGTCTGGAAGAGCTGGACAGGGCCAAAGCTCCTAGTACATGGAAGGCAGGACTTGTGAAGGAGAGGCAGACTGGGTCCTGAGGTCCTAACCTAGGGTGAGATTAAAGGAAAGGGCTCATCCT